>NC_073263.2:38157194-38460225 GCF_029289425.2 Pan paniscus | reverse complement strand
TGGTGGGAACCCAGCTTTATTCTTTTGCAAGTAGATATCCTGTTGTCCCAGCATCATCTGTTGAAAAGACTATTCTTTTCCTATTTAATTACTTTCTTACCCTTGTTGAAAATCAGTTGACTGTAAATGTGTACATTTATTTTTGAATTCTCAATTCTAATACATTGATTTATATCTATTCTTATGCCAGTACCAAAGAAAATTTTGTGAGAACTCTTTTTTAATCATGTTGCATGTCACCATTTGTCTTAGGTCATAATAAAAATTCAATTTTGTGGAACATCTTTAACTTCACTGTTTGCTTATTGAAGGAGCCTGTGGCCAACATAAGTCAACCTTGCTGACTCCATGACATGATAGGAAGTCAGGCTAACGAAGGAATGGACAGAGTCCTTTCCTTTATTCCCCCCATTCATACCTTTAATGTCTCACCCAGTGCATCCCTCTACAGTCCCATTTTCATCAAATCGTGGTCACAGGATCTGCTGATACAGTCTACTATTTACTACATTATGTTTTATTAACTTGCTATAATTCATAGAATGATCTGTAGATTTTTATTATCCAGGGAGGAGAAAAGTCTGGGCTGTCAGCTGTTGTCATTGGAAACTGAGCTCATCATATGTCATCTTTCAGTTTATAGTTAGATCCTCTTCCAATCTCATACCTTATTCTTGTGTATAATAGTGAGCTGATCCTTTTCTTGGTGCAGATTGTGTGTTTTCAGATACCACAATTCCCTGTATTTACCTTTCTTTACTTAAACCAATAGAGATGCACAGCTATACTTTATAGCTCAGTACATGGTTTTAAAATAGTTCAACCGATTTAATGAAAAATTTCCAGGAGTACAGCACTTAAAAAGCAGAAAATGTTCAGGCAATTTATCAGAGACAGATAATTGTCAAATTAGTTATTTGAATTTCAAAATTTCAGAGCCAATTTGTATGTTATGGAGAAGCATTGTAGTGCAATGTAAAGATAAGATGGTCTTAGCTTCTTTATACAAAGAAACTTGAAGATAAAGGAGAAATTGTATTTAATTTCTCATCATTTCAAAGCGTACTACATTTATTTTACTTCTGAGAAGATTAAAAATGATTCCACGATGTTCTCCTTATTTCCTCACTGAGGAAAGGAAAGTGAAGATTAAAATATTAGATTTATTAATAAATACTGAAAGCTGCTTGCTTCTTTTAGAATTTCAGTTAATTAAAATCAGGGAAAATGTGTGATTTCAGTCATTAGACCAAACATTTCTAGTTGTTTTCCAGTGATTACACTTCACATAATGTTTCCTTGCTTCTCAGTCTTTCTTATTCTCAAACTTGTGGGAAAATTCTAAAGAGGCACATTTGCTTAGTTATAAGAGTTTGTAAATGAAGGGAACTTCAGAAAAACTTCCTCCTCAATAGCTCTTATGTCTTTCTTCTAGTTATCTACTGCTTCTCATTAGCATTGTTTGCCATTAATAAATTGATCTCAATACTGATTAGATCCTACTTTAAAGGAGACTAATATCTACTGTGTAATTTATGATTCTTATTGTCTCTTTTTAAAAATCTTTTCTGTTTTTGTTTCCCAACAATTACACAAAGTGTAATGGCTGAAAACAACAACATGTATTTAGTTCAGGAATCTGTGGTTTGGGAAAAGCTTGGCGAAGACAGCTTGTCCCTTTTCCTTTCAGTTTCCTTGGGAACAGCTCAAAGGCGGGGGGACGGGAATCATCTGAAGGTTTGCTCCCCCACTTGTCTGGTCATTGATGCCGACCACTGACTGGAACTTTATCTGGGGCAGGCAGCCTGAAAACCTACTAGAACTCCTGCGCTCTCTTAGCAATTTACTTCTAATGAATAGAATGTGGTGAAAATTATATTAATACTACGTGACTTTTAACATTAGGTTAAAAAAGGCTCTGTATCTTAGACTGCTTGCCCTTGGAACCCAAGACCCCCATTGTGTGGAAGCTCAGGACAGGTCGCATTCATTAGAAGCAAATCATTAAGGTTGGCCCATATTCTATTGTTTTATGGGATACATATTTTTTCTTTTGCTTTTAATTGATACATATACACATATTTATGGAATACAGAGTGAGTAATATCTTGATACATATATACAATGTGTAATGTTCAAATCAGGCTAATTAGCATATTTACCACTTCAAATACTTAACATTTCTTTGCGTTGTGAATGTTCAAAATCCTCTCTTCTAGCTTTTTGAAAATATGCAATAAATCATAGTTAACCATATCCACCCTGCAATGCCACAGAACACCAAAACTCATTCCTCCTACCTCAGCTATAATTTTGTATCCATTAACCAGCCTCTCCTCTCCTGCCCACTACCTTTCCCAGCCTCTAATACCTACAATTCAACTCTCTACTTTCATGAGCTAATTTTTTTTTCAGCTCCCACATATGAGAGAGAACACACAGTATTTACCTTTCTGTGCCTGCCCTTAACATAATGTCCTCCAGACTTGTCCATGTTGCTGCAAATGACAGGATTTTATTTCATTTTATGGCTGAATAGTGTTTCATTTTGTATATACAACATTTTCTTGATCCATTTGTCTTTCGATGAACATTTAGGTTGATTCCATCTCTTAGCTGTCGTAAATAGTGCTATAACACACGTGGGGATGCAGGTGGCCCTTTGATGTACTAATTTCCTTTCTATCAGTTAAATGTCTGGTGGTGGGATTGCAGGGTCATATGGCAGTTCATTTTAAGTTTGTTGTTGTTGCTGCTGTTTTAGTTTTTGAGAAAACTCTACATTGTTTTCTAAAATGGATGTATAAATTTACATACCCACCAACACTGTATAAGAGTTTCCTCTTCTCTGCATCTGCACAGTATTTGCTACTGTTTGTCTTTTTGATAGCAGTCATTTGAACGGAAGTGAGATATCGTATTGTGGTTTTTATTTGTATTTCCCTGATGATTAGTGCTGTGGAGCATTTTTAATATTTTTTGGCCATTCCATGTCTTCTTTTGAGAAATGTCTATTCAGATTCTTTGCCCAATTTTGAATCAGATTATTCATGTTTTGCTGTCAAGTTGTTTGAGTTCCTTGTATATTCTGGATATTAGTCCTTGTCAGATGAATAGTTTGGAAATATTTTTTCCCATTCTATAGGTTATCTCTTCACTGTTGATTGTTTCGTTTGCTGGGCAGAAGCTTTTTAGTTTAATATACTGTCTGTCTATTTTTTTTTTACCCGTGCTTTTGAATTCTTTCTCATAAAATATTTGCCTAGACCAACATCCTGAAGAATTTCTCCTATGTTTTCTTCTGGTAGTTTTATAG
This sequence comes from Pan paniscus, assembly GCF_029289425.2. NCBI lineage: Eukaryota > Metazoa > Chordata > Mammalia > Primates > Hominidae > Pan > Pan paniscus. The sequence goes on along the minus strand of NC_073263.2, from coordinate 38,456,909 downwards.
TTTGGGGTCTTACATTTAAGTCTTTATTTAATTTTGAGTTGATTTTTGTATATGGTGTTAGATAGGGGTCTAGCTTCATTCTTCTTCATGTGGATATCCAGTTTTCCCAGCACCATTTATTGAAGAGGGTATCCTTTCCCCTGTGTACGTTCTTGGCATCTTTGTTGAAAATCAGTTGGCGGTAAATACGTGGATTCATTTCTGTGTCCTGTTTTCTGTGGCCTTAAACTCCAAGAGTCATTACTCCTTGGAGTGCAGTTCAAATTAGCATATAACATTTGCAGTTTAGAAAAAGGCTTATGACATTGAATCCATAATACTGGATTCATTAATTAGAATCTTATTTTCAAAGTTTTACTCGCAGAGCCATTTATAGAGTAAGACCTAAACAACTCAATATGAAGTCCATTAAACTTCTTTAGAAATTATAGTGGGTAGTGATGGGGGAAAGGAATAAGAGGCCTTCTACTAAGAGGTGACTTAGAGCCATTTTAAAGAGGAAAGACAGAGAAATAATTATAGAAAAATACATGTCTAAGATCAAGTGCAAATATTGTGTGGCAGAGTTGATAAGAGTAAAAAATACACTTATGTTACTTCTGACGGCTTTAACTTTCTTGATTTTCTAAGGGTCCACATTTGAAGAATCTACTACAGAAGAGATAACATTTTTTCATGGCTAAATTTATTTCACAAACTGTTATTGGTTTTGTGTTAGAATTATTCTAAGCCTATTTCCTTTGTTACCAAACTATATATTATTTTATTCATGAAGATCGATGATCTTACAGCAATGGAAACTATGTTTTTAATATGTCTAAATCTGGATACAGAGAATAAATTTTTTCAACAGGAGTTATTATCTATGAAAACAATATAAAAAATGTGAAAAACTACAGAAGAAAAAAAACCATGTTTGAACAAGAAGTAATAGACCTCAAAAGTCATATAGACATAAGTATGGTAGAATGTGGTCAAGTCAAACAATATAAACAGAAGATTAGAGAAAGAGCAAGACAGCATATAAAAGAATTACAAGAAGCCAATCTATAAGTTTTTTTTAAATCTGGTTAGTTTATTCATCTAAGATGTACTTTCATTTCACTTTAAATTATATTTTCAACATATATGTTGTATGTGTTTCCTCCCCCTACATTATATTTATAAATTTCTAGAAGGAAGGTGGCATCTGTTTATCCTTTTAAATATTTCAATTTTCATCACTGTTATAACTAAATCAATCTTTCAGAATAATAATTTCCCCTATAGAAATATTTGATTATTAAGACCAGCAGGCATAAAATATGACTATCAAGAAAAGAAATAATTGTGATTTAGAAATTATGCCAGACTCTTGAATTGTTCTTAAATTACGTTGTTCAGTTTAAAAAATTTTAAATTGATTTCATTATTCTTTGGATTATTAGATTACATGAGTACTAACATAAGAATGATTTACTTTGTTATAATTCAGATTTAATTCAAATACAAATTTCAATTTACTTGATATTGTTGACAAATATTTTAAAGTTTAGCTTCCTTTTTTAATATTTGAAATTGCTCTGTATTTTGACTCAAAACAAAGTAAAACAAATATACAATAATAATTTCAGTCATTATTTTAAAAATGTAGCCGTTTAATTTGCTTTAGACAGAAGCAGCATCTAAAGAACATTTAGAGCAGTTAAGACGGCATGATATTACTTCAATAAATAAGATGGAACTCAAAATTAAAGCTCTGGAAGCTGAGCAGTCCCAAATGTAAATTGCTCAAGAAAACTTTAGTGATAGCGAATTAGAAAAACAGAAGCAGCTATATCTAGAAGAATTAAAAGAGAATCTTTGTCAAATGAACTAAACACGTAAGTCAAAACATAGAATCATAGAAAATAAATTAAGCTCATTAATTTGCCTCGAAAGCATAATTTTTAGTGAGGTTTAAGATATTACTGGGAACTGAAAGGTAACTAGATAATATAATTTTGGAAAATGATGTTAGTAAATGAACTTACCTTTAAAATGTTAGTCCAGGATACTTTATATCTCTCTCCCAATTTTTTTTTAATAAGGCTTTTTTTCCCCTTAATATTCTCATGTAGTTAACCTGATCTATTAGTTTTTAAGCTAAGTAATTTTGAAGCTTTATAATTTAGACAGTGATATTGTTCTAAAATTGCTTGTCAGCGTTTCTCTAAATAGTAATGTTGAGTTTAACTATTATTTGTAATACTACAACTTAATCCAAAAGAGTCAAGTTTTTTTTTCTTTCCAAGATGGCAGATGATTTTTAGCATGTCTCAGTTACTTGGAAATAGCAAAATGGTGCATAAAGACCAACTCCATGAGCTTTAATTCACTTAGGAAAAGGGGAATCCACTGGAATTGTGAAGGACACCCCAGATCTCAGGGAGAAGAATGCAGGCAAACCGCCCCTGCGATGGTATCCAGCTGATAAAAGTGAGCGAAGCTCCAGTACCTGAGAGAGGCAAAGAGCTTCTGTCTGTGACTCGTCTTTCCACTGGGGATCTGAGCAACCCAGGCCAAGGGAGAGCATTTTGTTTCTCCCAAACTCTGCAGCTAACTTGAGGGGAGGCTTGGAGATGCTGGGAGGGAAACACAAGGAAAACTGCAGATATTTTCCCAGATCCAGGACCAAGAGCAGGACACCATTTTTAATCTGGGTGAGTACAGGGTCAGACATTCTTTGGGAACCTGGCAGTATGGCTGTTCAGGCATTTTCGTCTGGGCCACAGATTCACATGCTTGCTCTGGAGCAGGGTAGGGGTTTCCACACTGGGGTAATTGTGGAAAGCACCTCAGTAGTAGACACTGGAATTGTATTTTCCTCCATCACAGGTCTCGGATAGGAAGAGAGCCGCCTGGTGATATGCCTGGGTTTGGGATGAAGAGGGCTCTGCAGTTTCTCCTGTTCAATGAGACTTGCAGCCAGGGCCAGCTTGGTGACCTGGAACTGGTCTGCATGTGCCATTGCTGGGTGCCCCAACCTGTTCCCCTGAGATGTTGTACAGTGGGTCCCTCTTTGCTCCACCCCCCAGGCTGAACTCTAGGCATTTGGAGCACCCACTTTCCTGGAGCAATAGCCTAAGCCACCCCATCCTTTTTGTGCAGAGATCCTGGTGCGAGGGGAGTCCTCCCTGGTTCAAGCCCAGGCAAATCTCTCCAGGCATTCAGAGAATCCATTCACCTGGTTCAGCAGCCTGAATTGTCACACCTTTCCTGTACAGAGATTGTGGTACAGCAAGGCCCTCTCTACTTCATGCCCAGGCATATCTCCAGGCAGTCAGAGCACCTGCTTGCCAGGACCAGTAAGCTGAGCCATCCCACCCTTCCTTTGCAGAGATTGTTGTGGAGCATGTGTTTTGTGTGCTAACACAAAAACACACAAGTTACATAGCTCACAGACCACATAAAGTAACCATGCAATAGAAATGACAAAGCAACCAGCTATCAGCTTCGCCATAGGATCAAAACCTCAGAAACCAATATTAACCTTTAATGTCAACAGTATAAATGCCCTCACTTAAAAGGTACAGAGTAGCAAACTGGATGAAAAAAAATCAAGACCCATCTGTTTGTTGTCTTCAAGAGACCCATCTCACACATAATGACACCTATAGGCTTGAAGTAAAGGGTTGGTGAAAGAGCTATTATGCAAACAGAACACCAAAAAGGCAGGGGTTGTGATTCTTTGGTAAAGCAGACTTTAAACCAACAACAGTAAGAAAGGACAAAGAAGGGCATTACATAATGATAAAGGATTTAATTCAACAAGAAGACTTAACTATTCGAAATATATATGCACCCAACACTGGAGCACCCACATTCATAAAATGAGAACTTCTAGACCTACAAAAAGACTTGTACAACCACACAATAAATAGTGGAGAACTTCAACACCCCACTAACAGAGAGTATTAGATCATCGAGGCAGGAAACCAACAAAGAAATTCTGGACCAAAATTGGATACCTGATCAACTGAACCCAATAGACATCTACAGAATACTCAATTCATCAACCACAGAATATATATTTTTTGTTTCTGCACACAAAACATTCTCTAAGATCAAACACATGTTTGCTCATAAAGCAAGTCTCAAGAAATTAGAAAAAATCCATATCATACCAACCACACTCTCAGACCACAGTGGAATAAAAATAGAAATTAGTACCAGGATGATCTCTCAAAACTACACAATTATATGAAAATGAAAAAACTTGCTCCCGAATGACTTTTGGGTAAACAATAAAATTAAGTAGAAATAAAAAACATTATATGAAGTAAATTATAACAAAGATACAACATACCAAAATCACTGGGATGCAGGAAAAGGACTATTAAGAGGAAAGTCTGCAGCACTAAACACCTACATCAAAAAGTTAGAAAGATCTCAAATTAACAATATAACATCACACTTAGAGGAACTAGGAAAATAAGAACAAACTAACCCCAAAGCTAGCAGAAGAAAAGAAAGAAATAAAATTAGAGCAGAACTGAATGCAAATGGAGACCCAAAAATCCATACAAATAATTAATGAAAGCAAAAGTTGGGTCTTTGAAAGGATACAAAATCAATAGACAACCAGCTAGATGAGCAAAGATAAAAGAAGATCCAAATCAGCACAATCAGAAATGACAAAGATGACATTACAACCAATCCCACAGGAATACAAAAGATCCTCAGAAACTATTATGAAGACCTCTGTGCACACGAACTAAAATATCTAGAGGGAATGGGTAAATTCCTGGAAACCCACAACCTCCCAAGATTGAATCAGGAAGAAATTGAAACCCTGAACAGACCAATATTGAGTTCCAAAATTGAATCAGCAATAGAAAACCTTAAAAAGCCCCCATGAAAACAGCCTCAAACCTGATGGATTCACAGCTGAATTCTACCAGATGTACAAAGAAGAGCCAGTGCCAATTCTGCTGAACCTAATCCAAAAAAATCAAGGAGGTGGGACTCCTCCCTAACTCATTCTATAAAGACAGTGTCAACATGATACCAAAACCTTGCAAAGACATAGCGAGAAAAGAAAACTACAGGTCAATATCTCTGGTGAACATAGATGCAAAAGTCCTCAACCAAATACTACTGAATCCAGCAGCACATCAAAAAGTTATTTCACTGTGATTAAGTAGATTTTATTCCTGAGATGCAAGGTTGGTTCAACAAATGCAAATCAATAAATGTGATTCACCATATAAACAGAATTAAAACCATAAACCACATGATTATATCCATAGATGTGGACAAAGCTTTTGATAAAATCAAGCATCCCTTCATGATAAAAATCCTCAACAATCTAGACATCAAAGGAACAAACCTCAAACTAATAAGAGCAATCTATGACAAATTTATTTGCCAACATCATGCTGAATGGGCAAAAGCTGGAAGCATTCCTTTTAGAGTAATACAAGGATGTCCTCTCTCACCACTCCTATTCTACATAGTACTATAAGTCCAAGTTGGAGCAATCAGGCAAGAGAAAGAAATAAAATGCATCCAAATAGGAAAAGAGGAAGTCAAACTCTCTCTCTTTACTGATGATATGATTCTATACCTAGAGAACCCTAAAGACTCTGCCAAAAGGCTCCCAGAACTGGCAAATAATTTCAATTTCAGCAGAGTTTCAGGATACAAAATCAATGCACAAAAATTAGTAGCATTGATATATACCAGTAACATTCAAACTCAGAGCCAAATCAAGAACGCAATCTCACTTACAATAGCCATAAAAAAGTACTTAGGAATACATCTAAGTAAGGAAGTGAAGAATCTCTACTAAGAGAACTGCAAAACACTGCTGAAAGAAATCAGAGATGGCACAAATAAATGGAAAAGCATTCCATGCTCATGGATTGGAAGAATCACTATTGTTAAAATGGCCACACTGCCCAAAGCAATTTACAGATGCAATACTATTCCTATCAAACTACCAATGCCATTTTTCACAGAATTAGAAAAAACTATTCTAATCCTCATATGGAACCAAGAAAGAGCCCAAATAGCCCAAGAAGTTCTAAGCAAAAAGAACAAAGCTTAAGGCATCACACAACCTGACTTTATACTAAACTTTATGCTATATACTGTCAGGCTACAGTAACCAAAACAACATGGAACTGGCACAAAAATAGACACATAGACCAATGGAACAAAACAGAGACTCCAGAAAGAAATCTGCACACCTATACCCATCTGATCTACAAAAAATTAGACAAAAATAAACAATGGGGAAAGTACTTCCTATTCAATAAATGGTGCTGGGATAACCGGCTAGCCATATGCAGAAGATTGAAACTGGACCCTCCCTACCTTTTACCATATACAAAAGTTAACTCAAGGCCAGGCGCGGTGGCTCACATCTGTAATCCCAGCACTTTGAGAGGCCGAGGCGGGCGGATCACAAGGTCAGGAGTTTGAGACCAGCTTGGCCAACATGGTGAAACCCCATCTCTACTAAAAAAAATACAAAAATTAACCAGGTTTGGTGGCAAGCACCTGTAATCCCAGCTACTCAGGAGGCTGAGACAGGAGAATTTCTTGAAACAAGAAGGCGGAGGTTGCAGTGAGCTGAGATCATGCCACACTGCACTCTAGCATGGGCGAAAGAGCGAAACTCCATCTCAAAAAAAAAAAAAAATTAACTCAAGATGGATTAAGGATTTAAATGTAACACTTCAAACTATAAGAGTCTTAGGAGAAAACCTAGGAAATACCATTCTGTATATTGGCCTTGGGAAAGAATTTGGAGTTCTCAAAAGCACTTGCAACAGAAACAAAAATTGACAAGTGGAACCCAATTAAACTGGAGCTTCTGCACAGCAAAGAAACTATCAACAATGTAAACAGACGACCTACAGAATGAGAGAAAATATTTGCAAACTATGCATCTTGAAAAGGTCTAATATCCAGAATCTATAAGGAGCCTAAACAATTCAACAAGCAAAAGACAAAATGACCCCATTAAAAAGTGGGCACAGACACTTCTCAAGAAAGACATAGAAGTGGCCAACAAACATATGGAAAAAAAAATACTCAACCTCACTAATCATCAGAGAAATGCAAATCAAAACCACGATGAGATACCATCTCACACCAGCCAGAATGGCTATCACTAAAAATAAAAAAAAAGGGCCGGGCGTGGTGACTCACACCTGTTATCCTAGCACTTTGGGAGGCCGAGGCGGGCAGATCACGAGGTCAGGAGATCGAGACCATGCTGGCTAACACGGTGAAACCCCGTCTGTACTAAAAATACAAAAAGTTAGCTGGGCGTGGTGGCACGCACCTGTACTCCCAGCTACTCGGGAGGCTGAGGCAGGAGAATCACTGGAACCTAGGAGGCGGAGGTTGCAGTGAGCCAAGATCACGCCGCTGCACTCCTTCCTGGGCGACAGAGCAGAGCGAGCTTCCGTCTCAACAACAACAACAACAACAACAACAACAACAACAACAACAAAACAAAAATAAAAAATGACAGATGCTGGCAAGGCTGCAGAGAAAAGGGAATGCTTATACACTGCTGGTGGGAATATAAATTAGTTCAGACACGGTGGAAAGCCGTTTGGAGATTTCTCAAAAAACTTAGAACCACCGTTCAACCCAGCAATTCCAATGCTGGGTATATATACAAAAGAAAATAAATCATTCTTCCAGAAAGACCTATGCACTCGTATGTTCATCACAGCACTTTTCACAATAGCAAAGACATGGAATAAACCTAGGTGCCCATCCGCGGTCGATTGGATAAAGAAAATGTGGTACATATACACTATGGCCATAAACAAGAATGAGATCATATTCTTTGCAGCAACATGGATGCAGTTGGATGCCATTATCTTAAGCGAATTAACATAAAATTAACAGAAAACTAAATACTGCATGTTCTTACTTATAAGTGGAGCTAAACATTGGGTACTCATGGATGTAAAGGTGGCAACAATAAATGATGGGACTATTAAATGGGAGAGGGAAAGAGGGAGTCAGTGTGTGGAAAACTAACTCTTGAGTGCTTTGCTCAGTACCTGGGTGATGGAATCAATCACATTCCAAACCTCAGCATCAAGCAATATAGCCATGTAACAAACCTGCACATGTACCCCCTGAATCTAAAATGCAAGTAGAAATTATTAAAAAATGTTTTCTTCCAATATACAGACATGTACTGTCTCTCCATTTATTTAAATATTCTTTGTTTCCTTTCATACGTGTTTTGTAGTTTTTTCACATATATATCCTGTACATACTTTGTTAGATGTATAATTGTAAGTGTTTCATTATTTTTGATGCTGTTGTAAATTGTATTTTTTAAAATTTCAAATTCTAATTTCTCTTTACTGATATATATGAAAGAAATGGACTTTTGCATATTAACCTTGTATTTTGAGACCTTGCCAAACTCACTTATTAGTTCCAGAAGTTTGTATTGTTCTTGTTGTTGATAGGATTTTCTAGTTGTTCAATAATGTAATCTGTGAGTAAAGAAAGTTTTATTTTTCAAAAATCAGGTACGGCCGGGTCCGGTGGCTCACGCCTGTAATCCTACTACTTTGGGAGGCCGAGGCGGGCGGATTGCCTGAGCTCAAGAGTTCGAGACCAGTCTGGGCAACACGGAGAAATCCCGTCTCTACTAAAAATACAAAAAAATTAGCCGTGGCGGCGTGCTCCTGCAGTCCCAGTTACTCGGGAGGCTGAGGCAGGAGAATCGCTTGAACCCGGGAGGCGGAGGTTGCAATGAGCCGAGATCGCGCCACTGCACTCCAGCCTGGCCGACAAAGCCAGACTCCGTCTCCAAAAAAACAAAAACAAAAACAAAAAAAGAAAAGAAAAGAAAAGTACTATTACTCTTGGCACATTCTGGCACTGGGTGAATTAACTTTCTTTCTTTGTGATCTTTGTATTATCACTAGAGGGCGCCATGAGACAAACTATCCTGTATGGATTTTTCATTACATAAGGGCATCCCTGTGAAATAGGTAATGATTAACATAAGGGTGAAGGGAATAATAATTCACAAACTAGTTAAAAATAACACCTTGCTCAGCCTGAAGGGGATGAGTGCAAGACAGAGGGCAGGCCCCACCTCTGATGCCGTGGTTGCAATGGTAGGAGCTAATTGCCTTTAAAGTTGGCTTGAGTTCTTTTTGATCACCAACTCAGCTCTCTCGTTTTTCCCTAGAATTGTTGCTCTGAATTATTCCTCAGTGCCAAATGCTTAATTTTTCCCAGGTAATGAGCGAATTGTACAAGGGTGGTGAAAGAACATGCTTGGAAATGCCTTTGAGGGCTAATTTTAAAAATCTCTAAATTGGTTTCCTAAACACAATTAGTTTTGGCTTTTAAAAAAAGTTTTAGTTTATTAATTGTATATATTTAAGGAGTACAACATGATATATTGACATATTTATACATAGTGAAATGATTATTACAGTAAAGCAAATTCATCATCTCACATACTCTTTAAATACAAGTATTTCTGAATGGCATCCTCAAGAATCTTATAAGCAGAGCAATCCCAGAAGACAGTGAGTGCTACCTGTTAAGACTCAGGCAAGAGAAAAACGTAGGCAAGGTGATGGGACCGGGAGAAAAGATTGAGGGATTTATTGAGTCAAGACCAGCTCCATATCAGTCACTTTTCAGAGTTTTGAAATGCATCTACAAGAGTGCCTGTGAAACACTCTTAGAACAGGCAATTCTAATTCAGTATGGTATGGCATTGAATAGACATGTACGAGATGCATGGAGTAAGGGGAATTGGGGAGTAATCTACATGGCTTCTGGAGAAACCTCTGAGTCATGGCCCTGAAAGTGTTAGAGGTAAGTCCTGAGAGTATGTGAGCATTTGCCTTGGAAGGTGCCTAGCCCACCATGACTGACTGGGGAAAGCATGGCTAAAGTACCCAGGCATGGAGGGATGCATTCGGAGCACGAAAGCCATTGGTATGGCTAGAATTTAGGGCAATAAAACTAAGAGAGAGAAAATGGCCAAAATCCCTGTCAAGGTGGCATGTCCATGACTCTTCTGAGGAAACCCAAACAAGGGAGAAAGGGGGTGGTTAGCAGAGGTCCCTGATATCCCCTCCTTTTTCAGAATATCTAATGATGATTCTACTTTTCAATTGAACACCCGTAAAATCAGAAACCCCAAATTCTGTTGTGCATGACTCATTGTCACGGACACACCTGTCTTCTTCTCCTGTGTGTACTTTCACTTTGCAATAAAAGCTTCTTGAGCCTTTGTCCCTGAATTCTTTCTAGTGATGGTGTCAAGAATCTGGACGCCAGGTGGGGCTGGGGTCTCACAGGTATCTGGAGACCCTCCTGAGCCCTCTGGCAACATGATTTCCTGGCTTTGTTATATTTAATTTAGTTTAATTTAATTTTTTTTTTTGAGATAGAGTTTCACTCTTGTTGCCCAGGCTGGAGTGCAATGGTGCGATCTCGGCTCACTGCAACCTCCACCTCCTGGGTTCAAGGGATTCTCCTGCCTCAGCCTCCCGAATACAGGCATATGCCACCACCACACCTGGCTAATTTTGTATTTTCAGTAGAGGTGGGGTTTCTCCATGTTGGTCAAGCTGGTCTCGAACTCCTGACCTCAGGTGATCCACCTGCCTTGGCCTCCCAGTGTGCTGGGATTAGAGGCATGAGCCACTGCGCCTGGCCTATTTACTTTTTTTTTAAATAAAAAAGTATAAACAAAGTTGTGGTTGTGCTTTCCTTATTAATGTTGGACTTCAAGTTACCTCCACCAACTGAAACATAATCTCAAGCTGGAAATAAACAGGCCATGGAGAAAGCAGGAGCGTTTTTTTAAAAAATATTTAGGTATTTCACTCCATACAGAACTAACGGAACTTTTGATTTACTATTATGCATAACATAAAAATTAGCAGTTTATTAAGCTTTTCTATTTCCTCTGGCAATATTTATTTTCTGCTAGGCTATTATTCTACACACTTCAAAAGCCATTAATGGCACCCTTTTCTAACCAAACAGGACAATGATTAATGTCACCAAGACATTTTTCTCTCCTTTTCCTTTCCATAATCTGTGCCAGGTACTGTATTAAGTCACTCAGTAAAAATTCCGGGGATAAAAGTTCTGAATTTCTATTCATAGAAATGTGAGGAAAATGTGTGATTTAATGGGAAAGCAAGAATAAAATAAAAGGGAATTTTAAAAAGTCATTTAGGCCGGGTGTGGTGGCTCACGCCTGTAATCCCAGCACTTTAGGAGGCCGAGGCGGACGGATCAACTGAGGTCAGGAGTTTGAGACCAGCTTGGCCAACGTGGACAAACCCCGTCCCTGCTAAAAATACAAAAATTAGCCGGTCGCAGTGGCGAGCACCTGTAATCCTAGCTACTCGGGAGGCTGAGGCAGGAGAATTGCTTGAACCCAGGAGGCAGAGGTTGCAGTGAGCCGAGACTGCACCATTGCCCTCTAGCCTGGGCAACAAGAACAAAACTCTGTCTCGGGGAAAAAAAAAAAGTTATTTAATAGTTTTCATTTCCCCCTTGTGAATATGGGTAAAACCACCGCAGCCTCCCAACAGCCAGGACAACACTGGAGTCATTAACACTCAAGACCATTTTCCAGTGTTTTCGGGTGCCCCTCTCAGAGCACCTCCCGTGTTCTGAGTCTGTTTCTTTACCCTCTGAGCTTTTATATCTGATCTGGTGTTTCTTACCCAAAGGCAGTTGCCCTCAGCAACTGGTAAAGTGTTCAAGGGTCAGTGAAAGGCTAAAAAAAATGTATGTAGGAGGAGGCCATCCCAAGGTTGGGCAACTACTTCTACCAAAAGAGAAAAAAAAGTCCTCTACTTAAATTTGTTATACAAAAAATATTCTTTATCTAGAGAGTTATTTCTTTAGCATAAAAACAAGCAAGCTGATGAGAAAGGTATTTCATTTTTATCTAGTAAAATTTGTTTACTATGAATGTATTTGTGAATGGGGTATAAAGAAATTAATACAATCTATTACAGATAGGAAGTATAAGAAGAGCTTTTGGGGAAAAGATAACAATGTTACTTTAAGAGTTTTTTAATTCAAGTCACGTAAAAATGTACATTTTACATAGTGTTCATTAATGATAAAGTAAATTTCTTTCAATAAAGCCTTCTCCCTTTATCTGATATTGAGTTATTACTTTTATAAAATTTTTCTCATAATTCTATTGTCATGTCACTAGTTTTATAAGGCCTGTCTATAATGTTATGATCACAGAAAGCTTATGGAAAACTCTCTTAAAATATTGCAAAAGCTATTGGTCAAAAAACTTGTAAAGGCATTATATATCATATTGTCATTGTCACCAAAAATATTATGTTTAGTAAAGAATTTTAGAACCTTTTCTGGGCATTTAGTGAGAGAACACCTTTTGCACAAAAGATTTAAATAAAAACATTCTAGATGGGAACATTTGCAATATAGTTTGAAGTATCCCCACACAATTTCATAATTAAGTAGAGAACTACAGTTAATTAGATGTTTCAAAAACTGCTACTACTTTTTGAAAAGCATAAAAGTTACAATTAAAAGGCTGTATATTGTTTTCTTTGTTTCTAATTCTAGAAGGTCATGAAACAAAGAAACCAAGTTTGTAAACTGGTTTTAATCTATATTCTTTTTTCAAGTAAATTTTAAAAATCTTTGTTTCCCATATGGAAAGGAAGATTTTTTTATTCATATGTAAAAAAATTAGTTGTAATGCAGATAGAATAATATTTCTACTTAATATTTTACCAGTAGAATTTTCACATATTATGTGACAGTACCACTTTCTTCAGGTACATATTTAAAATTCTGTCCCGAAAAGTTAATAACATGGAATGTATTTAAAATTTTAATTTTCCAAAAGAGGAGAATGGAAAGTGTATTTTAAGGAGAATTCTACCAAAGTGAAAAAACTGATTGAACTCTTATAAAGGTCAGAGTTTTGCTAAGAATTAGAAAATAATGCGTTTGTTGCAAAATATGACTTGAATTGTGTAACCTTTGTAACTAGTAAAAGAAAACGTTGCCCTTCTGAAAGATGTATATTCCATAGACTAATATTAATTGCACTTTTTATTAGACTAATGTCAAGAGCATTACACATATATATTCTCTTTTATCTAAACTTAAAATAAGTAGGAATTTTATTTTGTTTATGTAGTTAATTTTCTATTTATGCAATCCTCAAGTTAGGTCTTGTCTCTAAAAGTATGAAAGATCATATTTTATAAGTGATCTATCATTTTCATGATAATTTCTCTGTTTAACTTAAACATTATGAATATTTGGCTTATTTCAGATGCAGCAAGAGTTGATAGAAAATATAACTAGAGAAGTAGAAGAACGTATGTTGCCAAAATTAATTAATTAAATTTAGATTAATTAATTGATTCCTGAAATAAACTATAAATAGCAAGTGGCTTTCCTCTCCATTGTTTGTATTACAGTAAGTTTTTTTTCCTATATACATTTCATAAAAGACAGAAACACATAAATACTCATAATGGAGAATATACTTATGCTTCATTAATTCATCATGTTCCATAGCTTTAAAAAAATCTCAAGGAACCTATCTCTTTTGTTCTGGCTCTAAACCGTCTTCATTTCTGCCATCCCTAGGGAACTGTCAGCTAGCACACTGAAACTGCACTCAAGAAACAAAGTCATCATCAGCTTCTCAAAGACATGGTAGTAATTTAAGTCCAAAAGACCAGAGTCATCTAGTAATAGTTAGCCAAACAATTAGAGTTCAAAAACAGTTACTTGACAGGTGATGTTTAAAATCTCCAATTATTTATTTTGTGATTGGTTTACTTTTGCACTCAGGAAATGCTCTAAGTTGCTTGGAATGCAATAAAAACACCTACATCAATTTGGTTCTTGTCAAGTTATTCAGCCTTGTCTCTTGCCACATACCCTACTCTACCCCTTTGCTCTAGCATTCAGCCAAACTGGACTACATAGAATTCCACAGTGCTCTTTCTAATCTCTTTGCATTTGCTTCTTCCCTCTATGTGCCACATTTTTTCCTTGTCCTTCAGATATCAACCTACATATTGCCTCCACCAAAAAGCCTGCAATATTGACACAAAACTGGGATAGGTGTCCCTTCTGTGTGTTCCAATAGTGTCCTGTTTTATACCTGTCATGGTATCTATGATTCTGTAAAGAAATTGCCTGTTTGTTTTTTCAGGTTGTATCATACGATTTTTGAGAAGTGAACTGTTCATCTTCATCTTGTAACTCCACTGCTTATTGTCACATGGTTGCTGAATACAGGAATGAAGAGTGAAAAAACCAAAAGCTCTGATACTTAACCACAATGACAGTTCAATGCACAACTATGGGCAGATTATATTTAATATTAAACAGTAATTTTGTATCATGGTCATACGTACATATTTTTCCTTCTTATTAAAACAGATAAAGTTCTCAACTCTCTTTTACTGACTTACACTTAGTTAACTATGAAATATTTTAGGTAAGGAGCATCATTCTTTCATTTTCTTTCCAGGTGCTGCTGAATTTGAATCTGAGTCTTCTATGTAGAATCTACCGATGAGTTACATCTAAATCAAGATCTAGTTTGAAAAGCATCGTGAGAATATGTGCCGATTTTAAGAAAAATTATATAATCCATTCAGACCCACCATGGATTGCATTTAGTTCTTGTGTCTCCTAGACTCTGTCTGGAGCAGCTCCTGTTTTCCCTTGACCTTATAACCTTGAATCTTTCAAAGAGTAAAGTCCAGTAATGTAGAATGTTCGTCAATTGGGTGTTTCTGGTGTTTCATTGTGATTAAATTTACATCATACTTTTTTAAAAATTCAGCTTTAGTTCCAGGGAGTACATGTGTAGCTTTGTTACATGGGTATATTGTGTCAGGCTGAGGTATGGGGAACAAAGAGATTTTACATCTTTGGTCAAGTATATCCTGTACAGAAGCGATCCTGTAATTGTCTCATTGCATCTTATCATGTGACCTACAATTTTGATTTGTCCTGTTACTTAGTATCCTGTGGGGAGGTAATTTGAGACTATGTAAATATCTCTCTTCCTCCTAAAACCTTCAATTTATTCATTTACTTGTATCAATATGGATCCATGTTTTATTTTCTTCAATGGTTTATAATTTGTTAATTTTAAGAAAGCATAGTTTTCTTTTCAGAAATGTTCTACTTTGACAATGTCAGACTTTTTAATACAGTGTCATGACTTCTCCACTTCTTGGGAGCACTTCCAGCATCAATGGTGGCACTTTGTATGGGTTCCATGGTGTTATTTAAGTTTCACAGTATTGCATTAAAAACAATGAAAAAGGCCAGGCGTGGTGGCTCACGCCTGTAACCCCAGCACTTCTGGAGGCTGAGGCGGGCAGATCACTTGAGGTCAGGAGTTTGAGGCCCACCTGCCAACATGGTGAAACCCCGTCTCTACTGAAAATACAAAAAATTAGCCAGGTGTGGTGGTGGGCGCCTGTAATCCCCACTGCTGGGGAGGCTGAAGCAGGAGAATCACTTGAACCTGGGAGGTAGAGGTTGCAGTTAGCAGAGATCATGCCGTTGCACCCCAGCTTAGTTAACAAGAGCAAAACTCTGTCTCAGAAACAAAACAAAATGAAAAATATGCAAGAACCGTAAGTCATCACTTTTTACTGTGAAATACAATTTCCTGGATAGATGAACTGCTTCTGCAGAGATGATTAGCATCACAAGGCATTTTAAGGGAATACCTGCAACACTTCAGCTCACTGCAGAAGCAACAGGTGGCTGTGAAATCATTCCAGTAGTACAGTGTGTATTATGGTTAATTTTATGCAGTTATGATTTAATGCTGCCTCTTTATATTTGTTTACATTTCTCTCAGCTGTGAATGGTGCCATGTGCTGTATGTGCGTAAATTTTGATAAATTTTAACTTTTTATAATAGATTGCATATATTTTATGGTAGTAAGGATAAAATAGATGAGTATCCACCTATATTTTTTATGCATTCATGACATATCTTTTTCTTAATTTGTTTATTTCTAGGCCATGCAGATTCATCTATAAGCTATTTCAAATGGTCACAAATCTCCAAAAAAATTTCAGTCTATTTATTGAAATAAAAAGCTGCTTATAAGTAGACCCATACAGTTCAAACCGTGTTGTTCAAGGGTCAACTATATTTGTAATTCCCTTTTCTGACACAACTTGGCTCCCTTCATCCTTAGTATAGAGTAAGTCCTCACTTAACATGATCAATAGGTCTTCTTGGGAACTGACTGACTTTAAGTGAAGATGTGAAACAAAATCAATTTTACCGTAGGCTAATTGATATAAGCAAGAGATCTGTGCCTATGACATATTTCTGGCCACAAAAACATCACCAAATGTAAATAAAGACCAAAACCACTTGTAATATTGAACATTAAAATAAATGTTAGCTTCACATACGTATAAGGAAGAAAGAGTAATAAGATATTATTTACCCATTGTTTGGTGAATCAGCGAATGATGGCAGTTGTAGTGGTGGTGGGTGAAATCAAGAAATGAATGCTGGCAAAGTGCAATTTGTAAGGATCACCTCCTACCTCCGTACGGTTAAAACCAATCACAAATATGGCAGGCTCATGGAGCACTTTTGTACGACATCATTGTGTATTGCAGCATTTGTATGATTGTCATAAACTTTACAAATTTTTATTTTACAGTAATTTGCATTCATGTATTTGTTCCTTGTCCAACATGCTTATCCAGTTCAGGGTGGCAGATGACTGGAACCTATCCAGCGGCTCAGGGCCCCAAGTGGGAACCGGCTCTGGACATGCTATTGCATGGCGCACTCGCACACACCCAGACTCACTCAGACTGGGACCATTTAGACATGTCGGTTAACCTAATGTGCCCAGATTTGGGATGTGGGAGGAAACCAGAGAACCTGGAGAAAAACTCACGCAGACTTGGGGAAACCATGTAAACTCCATACACACAGTGGCTTTGGCTAGGATTTCTTTTTCTCATCAATGTTATAACAAAACGGCATTATTCCAGGACTTGCTGTATTTAGTTATTTGTTTAACCCCGAGCGTGTAACCAATCTTTTGTGTCCTTGCCCCCATACAGGTGCACTCTTCACTCCCACTTGGGACTCTTTTACCTTTCATTGGTTGCCTCTGCCATTTTTCCTCCCAAGTGGGTGCCATCTTCACCTGATCCTTCCTTAGACACCCTGTGCCAGGCTGCCCTCTTATGCAGATGACCTATCCTCACCTCCCTTAGGTGCTGAAGACACATGCTCCATCCATGTGTGGGTGCCTCCTGATATTGTTCAGTCTTTCATACCTCATTTCTTTTGTCCACCTTACAACAATGCTCTCAATTGACCGCCAGCACTGTGCAGGGTGACACTGCGCCACTAGGGCCCTTCTCATTTCATTCAGGCCCCAATCCCTCACTCTGGATCAACACAACTCCCTGTTTTGTCCCCATACTTGTGAGCTGAAATGTTCAGGAAGAGAAAGGAGGAAAAAACTTCATATACTTTTTATAATCAAAATGTAAAGCTTTACAAAGCAAGGATTTTGATTGGAATTGAATCGAATACATAATTTAGAGAGAAAAGACTATACTGAGTTTCCCCAAACTATTAATATTTTAGTAGTCTATCTTATTAACTCTCAAAGTTTAAAAAATTTCTTATAGAGGTCTTGCATATGTATTTTAGATCCCTAAATATTTGATACATTTGATCCTATTACAAATTTTATCTTTATTTTCTGTTTGTTTCTTGCTTATAGAAATAAAATTGATATTTTGTATATTGATCTTGAATAGTTTAGCTATATTGCTACACTTAGTCATATTTTTTCTTATTTGAATATTTTAGCTATAGATTCTTTTGGATTTTCTATATACACAGACATATTATCTGTAAATAGTAAGTCTTGTATCCTTTCTAATTCCTAGAGCTTTTGTTTCTTTTTTTCTACTGTAAGAATACTGTTAAATAAATATAGAGATGGTAGGCACTCATATCTTGTTGAAATGGCAATGGGAAATTAATATTTTTCAGTAAGTATGGAGATGGTGGCCTTTTGTTTTCATGGTAGATATCATTTATTACTGTGTTCATTTTCTTTTGTTGCATAACAGATTGCCACAAACATAGCATCTTTAAACTACAAACATTTATTATCTCACAGCTTTGGTAGGTCAGGAGTCCGGGCAGGTTTTCACTTGATCTTTTCCTCAGAATCTTACAACGTTGTAACCAAGGTGTCAGCTGGGCTGCATTTTCATTTGGAGGCTTGACTGCAGGAGAATCTGCTTCCAAGTTTATTCAGTTTGTTGACAAAATGTATTTCCTTGTGATGGAATGACTGAGGTCCTCAGCCATCTGCTAATCCTTGGCTGACTATCCTAAAGTCCTAGAGGTTGCCTAAAGTTCCTAGAAGCTGGTTGCAGTTCTTGGCCATGTGGAATTCCTCAACAATTCCTCATCAAGCCAGCAAGAAAAGCCTGTCACCTCAGGGCTTAAATCTGGTTAATCAGGTTCACTCAGGATAATCTTCCTTTTGATTAACTCATAGATTAACTAATTTTGGACCTTAATTACATTGGCAAAATTCTAATAGCCAGAGGCAGTCACGATCAAGAGAGGAGGATTCTATAAGGTGAGAATGCTGAGGGGCAAAACTCATGGATGTTACTATTACAATTGTATTAATGAAGTTCTCCTCTTGTACTAGTTTTCTAAAGTTCTTATTATGAATAAATGTTGTATTTTATCAGGTAGTTATTTTGCATCTAGGAAGATAATCATTTAAAAATTAACTTTTTTTTTTTTTTTTTTTTTTGATGCAAGGTCTTACTCTGTCGCCCAGGCTCAATTGCAGTGGCAGGATCATGGCGCACTGCAGCCTCAACCTCCCGGGCTCAATTGCAGTGGCAGGATCATGGCACACTGCAGCCTCAACCTCCCGGGCTCAATTGCAGTGGCAGGATCATGGCACACTGCAGCCTCAACCTCCCGGGCTCAAGAAGTTCTCCCATCTTAGCCTCCTGAGTAGCTGGTGAAGTGATGTCTGGGGTAATACCCGAGGTTTGTTTCCTCACACCAAGGAAATGAAGGATGTGGACACACAAGGAGTGAGGTTAAGAGTGGACGCTTAATAGGTGAAAGAAACAGAAAAGCTCTCTCCTGTGGAAAGAGGGGTCCTGAGTGGGTCTTCCAGTCTGTGGCAAAATGCAAGGGGTTATATAGATGAGCTTGAGGAGGCAGTGTCTGATTTACATAGGGCACAAATGATTGGTCGGACCAGGTGTGCTATTTGCGTAAGGTGTGAAAAACTGGGTAGGGCTAGGTGTGTCATTTGTATAGCATGCAAAAAAGCTGGCTGCCCCACCCTAATATTTTATCATGCAGATGTGTTCTCTACCTAGCTGGTGCCATGTTGCTTGCTTCTTTACTGTACACATGGTGACAAAGAAAAGGGAAGATGGAGCTTCCATGTTGAACATGCCTGGCCCTGAGGTAGCCCTTTTCTTTTGGCACAGCTGCCAGCATTCACCTGTGTAAGCTTCCAGCTTGCTTATCTATGTCTGCAGCTTGATTTTTCAGGCTGCTGTTTGTTAGAAAAGAAATTACTTTGGGGCTGCTTTTTGTTAAAAGGGAAGCCTTGCTGAGGACTCCTTTACCCTCACTATCTTCCTAAATAATTTATTTTCGGCTCTTATATCACTGGGATTATAGGTGTGTGCCACCATGCCCAGCTAGTATTTTTGTAGAGACAGGGTTTTGCCATGTTGCCCAGGTTGGGAAATCAAGTTGTCAAATGTGTTGAATTACATTACATTATTAGCTTATGTTAAACCAACTTTGCATTTGTCAGATAAACTGACCTGGATTCGTGATATTATTTTGGTTTTATATACTGCTACTTTTAGTATGTTAATATTCTAGTTAGAACTTTTAAAAAGTCTCTCTTTTTATATAATTATACAAAGAATTTTCAATACTTCAGCTCCATTTACATTCCTCCAAAATTATATATATTGTTGCTTTCTGTTGTAATTCTGTCTTATGACTTATAAAAATACTAGACATTTTATAATTTTTATATAATACTGTCAATGTTCCCCTAAATTTATCTATATATGTAATACTGGTAATATATACATATTTACAATGTAATATATGATATATACTATACTATATATAATATAATATGTAATATATAATATAAAATGTGTTATACATATTTAATCCTGGTAATGAATCTCCATTTAAAAATTCTCTATTTCTCCTTATTCTTGACACATATTTTCATTAGACGATTCTAGGTTGCTAGCTATTGTCTTTCATCACATGAAAGATACCATTCTACTGATTTTTGGCTTCCACATTAATAATTGCTATTGAGAAATCAGCTTTCTGTATAACTGTTCTCTGGTAAATGTAACACATTTCCTGCTCCGTCCCTGTTATCCACCATCTTAACTTGGTTAGGGTTCATTTGGCTTCTTTTTTTTGTTTTTTCGAGACAGAGTCTCGCTCTGTCGCCCAGGCTGGAGTGCAGTGGTGCAATCTCGGCTCACTGCAAGCTCCGCCTCCCAGGTTCACACCATTCTCCTGCCTCAGCCTCCCGAGTAGCTGGGACTACAGGCACCCGCCACCACACCCGGCTAATTTTTTGTATTTTTAGTAGAGACGGGGTTTCACCGTGTTAGCCAGGATAGTCTCGATCTCTTGACCTCGTGATCTGCCTGCCTCGGCCTCCCAAAGTGCTGGGATTACAGGCGTGAGCCACCGCGCCTGGCCCATTTGGCTTCTTGAATCTATGGTTTGGTGTCTCCAAACATATCTAGACTATGTTGATCTAGCCTCCACATTTCTTAACCTCTCATGTTTTCCATGATTTTGGGGAGCCTATTTTTGTATTCTGAATTATTTCTTTTATTTTTATTTCATTAATTTTCTCTTCTACTGTGCCCAGTCTGCTGGCTGACCTGTCCATATAATTTTAAATTTAGGTTGCACTTTTTTTCAAGAACAATTTTTATTAAGACCACTATTAGTAAAAGGTTTCAGTCTTTAAAAATAATCCCAAAATCTGTAAGTAAGAGCAAGTGCTAGGAAATAAACACTAAAGTATAACAGCAAATAGTGCTCTGGTGTGTGTTATGTTAAACTTTTTATTTCATTAAATCCATCTTTTCTCCAATTTAGACATTTTTTGTAGAGACTGGACCTCACTGTGTTGCCCAGGCTGGTCTCACTCCTGGGCTAAAGTGATTCTCCTGCCTCGCCATTGGAATGTATGGGGATTACAGGTATGAGCCACTGCATCCAACTGACATTTTTTAAGTTAGTCATTCATAAAATAAGAGTGGCTGTCCTTCTGAATTTTGTTCATGTCACCTGTTAGGCATATTGCATAATATGTCAATATCCCTAAGAGATTACCAGTTGATGGTTCCAGTTTTACAAAAGAAACAGACAAGGAAATGTTCCTGTCATTAACAGAACTATGACTTATTTATCTGCTCAGTGGGTTACAGAGAAACAGCACTATTATGTGTAATTAAAATAGAAAAAAAGAGTCAGATCTTTCCAGGCATGAGTGTGTATTTATAATTTCATGGTAAACACATATACTTCTAAGTGAAGATTTCCCCCATATTTATAGTGTTAAAAGTTCTTAAAATAATCCTTTCACAAAAGTAAGGCAGCATTATGCTGAAAAAGCATTATTTCTGTGTCAAAAGTTACGCCCTTCAGTCTTAATCTGCTATCACCAGCTGTCAGCTACTTCTTTAAAGACCAAATATTTCTTTGTCAGCAGCACCTATATGGGACCCATTGGCTGTCCAGGTGTGGTTTACAGCCTAAATGTCTAACACTGTCAAACAAGAGCTGCATTGTTGTTTCACAAGCCTGAACATGCTGAGCCAGTCCCAGTGTCTTCTGCACATTTTGACAGATGTTAAAGAGGCAATAATACTGGAACTTCTCTTCCCATTTGTTCTTGCTTTTGCCCCCAGTCTCATAGCACCTGTCACAGTAGTTGCAGCACTCAGTCTGGGAAGCAATGCCAATGTTAAGATGAACTCCAGATAGTGGAGAGCCCCATCCATTCGGCAGGAGGGTTTATAATTGCAATGTGGGAAAGGCACTCATGCTGGCAGAAACCATCCTTGCCTCCCAGAGGTCCAAGGTGGCACTTGGGTATGTGTCTATCTGGTGAATACCATTCCTGTGGTCTTCAGGCTGGCCCTGCAATCAGTGGTCTGGGCCTGCTTCTGGCACCTGAAAGCAGAGGCCAGGAAGAGAAGCAGGATGGCAAGTACAGGCTACAAGCAGGACCATCTGTGAATCATGGGGCTCTACTGGGCCCCACTGCTCCCTGGAGCCCTGGGTTGGATTTGTTTTCCCAGAGCCCCCAGCACTCTCTAGACAGCAGCACAGAACTGGGGCTTGGGAGCCACTGCTGTCTCCACCCATGCCTCTGTCCTGTCCAGGTGGTGGGCCCTTATTGCCTTTACACAGTGTCCAATTTCCTGGGCCAGCCACCTTAGTAATGGTGTTTTTTTTTTTTTATTTATAGAAATTGTACTTGGGTCTTTTACAAATATACTAAAATAATATAGTTTTCTATTCCTCAAAGAGAAAAACATTATATGGATATAGATATGTAATTTTGGGTCATTGTTCTAGACTTTTTTCTAATGCTACAATAGAATAACATAACGATTAATTTATAAAGAACAGAAGTTTATTTGGCTCATCGTTCTGGTGTCTGGAAAGTCCAAGAACATGGCACCAGGCGAGGGTCATTCCATGGCAGAAGGCATCACATGGCAAGGAAGTGCATACATAAAGCAGAGAGAGACAGGAGGGAGGGCAAACTTACGAGAAGCTCACTCGGATGATAACTAACCCATTCCCATGATAATGGCAGTATTCCATTGATGAGAGTGGTGCCCTCATGGCCTAATTACCTCTTAAATGCTTTCCCTCTTAATGCTGTGACAATGCCAACTAAGTTTCCAACACATGAACTTTTGGGGCACTCATTTGAACCATAACATTCTGCTCCTGGCCCCCAAAATTCATGGCCTTATCACATACAAAATCATGCCATCTCAGTAGCCCCAAAAGTCTTAGCTAATTTCACAATCAACTCAAAAGTCCAAAGTGCACACTCTCATCTAAATCAGACCTGGGTAAGACTCAAGGCATGATTTATTCTGAAGCAAATTTCCTCAAGCTGTGAGAATGTAAAATAAATTATCTATTTCCAGGCATAATGTCTCTCTGAGGATGTTCTAAGTCTCTGCTGCCCTCACCTGCCTGAGGCTTGTGCTCTAAAACCCCATGAGTGGCCCACAACAAAGATGCAGGGGACTTAGAGAGAACTGGGTAGGCATGATAAAGCCAGGGGCCTAGGCCCAGTGCAGTGGCTCATGCCTGTAATCCCAGCACTTTGGGAGGCCAAGGTGGGTGGATCACCTAAGCTCAGGAGTTTGACACCAGCCTTGGAGGCCCCATCTCTACAAAAAATTTTAAAAATTAATTGAGTGTGTTTGTGCACACCTATGATTTCAGCTACTCAGGGGTCTGAGGTAGGAGGATCACTTGAGCCTGGGGGGCAGAGGTTGCAGTGAGCTGAGATTGCACCACTGTACTCCAACCTGGATGACATAGACCCCATCTCAAAAAAACAACAAAACAAAAAACCCCCAAAACAGCCAGGGGCCTGACTATCATGTGTGAACACACAATAAGTCGGGAGCAGCAGGATGGAATGGAAATGGGTAAATGTTCATGCAGCCAGGTACAGTTTTACTGATGGCTTCTGAGGAAAGAGTGTGCACACCTTCAGAATAGCCTTAGGTTAAACTTGATTCTGAAAGTGAAATTTGATTGTTGTAATAATATAATATTAATTTATATAAAAGATAAAGGAGAAAAGTCTCTATATTTCTAAGAGAAAACTCTCTCCTGACTGCATTAGGCTGTTGAGGGGGTGGGGGTCATTGCTTTTCTTCTCTGTTTTACTTGGGAGGGGGGATTGGGGAAAGCAAGGCTGAATGTTGACAATCTCTTCTTGCTTCCAGTTTGAAATCTCATGGAGCAGAAAGCTAGTTTTCCATTTTGCAAATGGTAGTCAAAGATGTAAAGAGAATTGTCAGATGGGGACTGCAATTGCTAGTCAGTGAGCCTAGAAAGCCACTAGGGGTCCGTCTGACAGCTCCAGCCATAGTGGAAGGTCTTTGCTGAGTCCAAGGGATTCTCATTTAACTAAGACTCAAATAAAGCTCCTCACCCCATGCTGTCTGAGCTTAGCATCACTCAGCGCGAGGGGTCTGTATATACTCCCAAGAGGCTTCCATCCACAGGATAACACTGCATGTGAATTTGTTTTCTTCCCTACTATGCAAACCCCAATCTGACTGGTAACTGTTCAAGATTCAGGGAAATAAATTTATTGAACCAAAATATTGTGTATCTTTTTATATTTCCCTAAGTTATATATCACTTTTCTTATTATTAGTATCCAGTGAGTAATTATTCTGCCATTTTAAATGATAGTATATTCTTACAGAAATTTTTTTCTTTCTTTCCTTTTTATTTCTGAGAATATGTGCTAAATACCCTTAGGTTCCACCTTCCAAACTAAACAGAAGACTGGCATGTTCCCTGTTCACCAGGTAGTAGCCCTCAGCTCACAGATTTGCTGTTTACAAGAACATCTAAAGCCTTCTGCACAGGGCTTCACCAAACTTGGGAAATGGCATAGGATCTCCTGTGTGGGAGGGCTCTGTGCAGGCTGTGCCCCTCCCAGGCATGCTGCTCTGCATTCAGAACCTGTAAGACGTTCTCCCCAGGGTCTGGGTGGGGTGGTCAAAGAGCAGCTGGTTATGAAGAGAGGGCTTTAAGGCTTTAAATCCTGAGGATTAATTATTTCTATGAAAAGAGGGATCTGGGAGCAGGAGTCCTGATAAAATCCCCCATGGCAGGTCTGTGATTTCAGAGAATAAAAGCTGCAGCCCTCGGTAGCCTCTTTTCCTACCTGCCATCTGCACACTGATCAGTGGCCAGGGCAGGCTTTATCATGAGGGAGGTAGGCAGAGGGCAGTCTTGGCCAGGGGATTGGATTCAGGTTTAGAGTAGTTTTTTAGCTGTCCCTGGAGGGCCTGGGAGGTCGGTAGGAGGGAGAAGAACAGGCCAGCAGCCTGGGATGACAATATGGAGTAAGGCCTCCATGCAGATATTGGGAAACCAGGGTCCAGAGAGGCCAAGGTTTGCTCTGTCTATAAACAGGCCTGGGATCCAGGCTCTGAATCTCGCCATGACTCTATCCCCACACCAGGGGCCTCTCATAAGCCATGGCCTGCAGCTTTCAAAGGACTGGCTTCTCACCCTGCCCCTTGATCAGCCCGAGGACCCTTCACGTTTAAGGAGGGTGGAGAAGATTCGGGAACCATTTATATTTCTCCCTGATCTCTGGACCCTCTTTCACTCACTTCCAAAAGGCTGGGGAGAAATCAGAAAGGCCTCTCAGACTGTGGAAGCCTGAGGTCTTGTCCCCTCAAGTGAATATGGTGTTGGTAACATGAGAACTGCTTGAGAGCCAAGGTCACTTTATTGTTTAAATTAAATCATAATCCTCCCCTGGCTACTCTAAACTATGGGGATCAAAAAAACTAATAACAATGCCTTAAAAGCATGATCTGAATTTACATTTGCTGTTACTTTTATTAGAAGCAGCAGCAGTGTGTAGCTAGTGTGAGCACCAGGCTGGAAGTCAGAGATTCTGGATTTAAACCCCAGCTGTGTGACCTGCCAGTGTAGACTTTAGGTTTCTCATCTTAAAGATGGGGAGGCTAGAAATAGCTGCTTCCGTTTCCATTCAGTCATCATCTCACTCATTCAACAAGCGTATGTGGCTCATTGACTCTGTACCAGGTGCCATTCCAGACACTAGGGTTCGGCATTAAGCATTCAGACACAGCCCCTGACCATGTGACTCTCAGGTCCCAATAGCAAGAAGGCAGACAATAAACAGACAGGCACTTACATAAATAAGATAATTTTATCTTACTTGCATTTGTG
The DNA here is from genome assembly GCF_029289425.2 of Pan paniscus. NCBI lineage: Eukaryota > Metazoa > Chordata > Mammalia > Primates > Hominidae > Pan > Pan paniscus. Next base: position 38,430,781 of record NC_073263.2, on the reverse strand, counting down.
GTGATGCTAGTGTAAACAAACCTACTGTGCTGCCAGTCCTATAAAAGTCTAGCACATACAGTTATACACAGTGCATAATATTTGCTAATGGTACTAAATAACTATGTTATTGGTTTATGCGTTTAGTATCTTATACTTTTTATTATTCTTTTAGAATGTACTCCTTCTACTTATATATTTAAAAAGCTAACTATAAAACAGTCTCAGGCAGGTCCTTCAGGAGGTATTTCAGAAGAGGGCATTGTTATTAAAAAAAATAGGGAAAAAACTTCAGGACATTGGTCTGGGAAAAGATTTTATGAATAAGACCTCAAAAGCACAAACAATAAAACCAAAAATAAGCAAATGGGATTATATCACCCTAAAAAGCTTCTGCACAGCAAAGGAAACAATCACCAGAGTGAAAAGACAACTTACAGAATGAGAGAAAATATTTGCAAACTAATATACTATATTTTTATGGTTATTTTAGAGTGTATTCCTTCTGAAGCAGGAAATTTTACCTGACCCCTTCGCAGGTGGGAACTAGAGTGCACAGGTGTGTTGGTGCCAGCAGGGATGGACTCCATTCACTTGGTCCTGCTTCATTCCACCCCTCGCAGGAGCAGGAGGACATGTGAGCAGGTGCAGGAGCCGAGGTGAGTGCTTTTGGGTGCTGGCAGGAGTAAAACTCCATATGGCCCCGTGGCAGCATCTAGGGGGATGCCCACGACTCCTGAAGGCCCAGAAAATGTGTCACAGTCACTGCTCTTTCAACTTGGTCATCCATGGATGACTTAAGTATTAACGGCTCAGTGGAGCATCAGTGTGACTGCCCTTTGCACCCACACCCAAGTTCTTGTCTGGCATTCAGGAGGAATGAGGTCACGTGAACAAATTGGAGATGGTAAATGTGGGGGTTTTATTGCTGATGAAAGTGGCACTCAGCAGGAAGGGGAGCTGAAAGGGGAATGGAGTGGGGAAGTAATCTTCCCCTGGAGCAATGCCATCAAACCGTCCCTCTGAAGTCAAGCCTCTTCTCTCTAATGTCCAACCATAGGTCTCCAATATCCAGCTGCTTCTCCACTATTCCTCTCTGTTGGTGGAGTCTGGGGTTTCTATGGGCACAGGACAGGAGGCAGGGTAGGCCATGGGTGGTTTTTGAAAAGGCAACATTCGAGCAGGAAAACAGCAATGAATGTTCTGACTTTGGGCTGTGGTTCTAGGCTTGAGGGTGGGGCCCTTGCTGGGGACCCACCTTCTTCTGCCCGTAATTTCCCTGACTCCTGTCCCTATTGCTTTTACTTATATAAAAAAAGTAACTGTAAAATAGCCTCAGGCAGGTCCTTCAGGAGGTATCCAGAAGAAGGCATTGTTATAGGAGATGAGAGCTCCATGGGTGTCATTGCCCCTGAAGACCTTCCAGTGGGACAAGATGTGGAGGTGGAAAACAGTGGTATTGATGATCTTGACCCTATGTAGGCCTCGACTAGTGTGTGTATTTGTGTCTTAGCTTTTAATAAAAAAATTTTAAACAGTAAGATAAATAAGTAAATAAATGTAAAAATAGAAAAAAGCTTATAGAATGGGGACATATAGGATATTTCATACAGTCAAAAAGCAAAAAAAAAGAAACATAAAGAAAAAATACATTAAGCTAATGTTAATTTATTATTAAAATAATAATAATTATTATTACAATTCACAAGAACAACTTCCAGTCCCACAAGCTCCATTCAGGGTAGGTGCCCTATACAGGTGCACCATTTTTAATCTTTTACCATATTTCTATTGTACCTCTTCTGTGTTTAGATACACAAATGCCTACCATTGTGTTCCACTTGCATATAGTATTCGGTACAGTAACACGTTGTATAGGTGTGTAGCCTAGGAGCAATAGGCCATACCACATAGCCCAGGTGTGTAGTAAGCTATGCCATCTGGGTTTGTGTAAGTATACTCTCATGTTCACATGGTGATGAAGTCACCTAACAACACATCTCTCAGAATGCATCCCCATCATTCAGTGACTCATGACTATATGAATTTAGGGGGACATCAGGTCTGAGGACACAGATGTCATAGTCATCAGATGTATGGTCTTTAAAGCCATGACACTTGATGGACACATCCAGATAATCGGGGGGGGGGGTTAGGGAAGGGAAGAGGCAGGGAAGATACAGCCCTGAGTGGCCCCACAGAGAGAGGACTGGCCAGGAAGGGGGAGCCAATACAAGAGGAGGTAAAGGAGGTGGCCATGGGGTAGACCAGGGCTAAGGAATGCATGATGCTGACTGCTGTTAGGATGCAATGGGACACAAAATGTGATCATTTTTGATGAATCCTAAAGCCCTATTTAACAGCTAGTCACAGTGTGTCCCTAGGTGTGGGCCAAGAAAACTGGTGGCCATAGCAACGAAGAAGAGATGATAACGAGAAACTACCTAGGCCACCAGTTTGTGATTTCTCTGGGCCTGGAGGAAGCACAGCTAGAATGTGCAGAGGAGGGGAAGGAGAGGCGTCTTCTACAGCCATAGCCACCAGGACCATGATTGTCCTCTCTCCTTACTTAGTGTGGATCTTCCCCCCTCTCTGCTTCCTCCCTCACCACTGTGGGGTACTCATTTACACACTTCCTCACTCATTCTTTCATTTCTGTGGCAGACCTAGAGATGGGGGCAGCTGTATGGAGAAAGATAGGAACAGAGTTCACGATGTTGGGGTGCTTACAGCCCCTCTCAAGAATGTCATGATATAGAACCAGGAAACCTTTGGAGAGGACCCTTCCCAGCCACATGTCAGCAAGCACACGTGGACACAGAGCCCAGGATGCTTCAGAGATAAAGGAATGCCACAGAAGGAAACTGTCAGAGGGTGAGAGTTCATCCATGACTTTGTGTCACTGCAGTTATGTCCTTAGAGATTTGTTTTGCTCAAGGATTTTCAAGGGGAGTTTTGTTTTTATCTGAGTACAAACACATTCAGGCTGTCACACATTCCCAGCCAGTGATGTTTTTGACAAAAAAAAAAAAGACCCTTTAAAAATGTTTTTACTTATTCCAATTCCTTGGGCCAAGAAAAGAGACACAGAACTATGCACAAGTTAGGGGTGATAGGGCAGGGGGAATATTTTAGAGGGAGCTTGAGGCTGTATTTTCACTTTCTTCTGGGCCATTTTCTAAATGGGCTGGAGCAGCTCACCATGCTCGGGCACTATTTCAGGAGATGGCAGAGGTCCTGAGATGGCAGGGGCCCCTGCTCAAAAGGTCAGAAATGCAAGCTGCCTACTCTCAGCTTGGATTTGGCTAAGTTGGCCTCTGGAGCACATGGTGACTCTCTGACAGGCTGGTTCCTACTTGCTCCTTCAGAGAGACTATTTTCTTTATAGAGAGTAGAAAATGAGGAAAGGAGACCCACTGGTCTCAGCTGTGAATGAGCATTTCCAGGCCAGTGTTTGCAGCTGTGTCTGAGCAGGACACTCCCAGGGCTACTTGGGTTTCCTCCATAGTCTTTACTTTTTAAGCTTTCCCCACCTTCGCAGAAGAAAAACATCTCTCCCTTCAACTTCAGGGAAAGCAGCAAGTGTCTTTTCATGGGGGAGATATTCTTCTGCAAGTAAAGTGGAAAAGGGCTGAGAAAACTGGGAAAATCATGATGTCACACCATTGAAATGCGTCTACTGAAGGAGAAGGACAGAAAGCCGAGGTAGAGTTGAACAGGGGCCACTGGCACCTGTGAACTGTCTCCAGGTCCTCAGGTAAAGGGGTGAGTGATAGTGCCATAGCCTTGTGCACCACATTTTTTTGATGCTGTTGTGGTCATGAGATGGGAGAGTTCCCTTGATCCCCTCGCAGGACTTGTGACAGGGGTGTGCCTCATTTACTTGCCCACTGTGTGCTCAAACCCCTTGTGGGAGAGGGAGTATGCAGGTGAGTGGGTACAGGAGCTAGGGCGAGTGCTTTTGGGCTCTGGCCCAAGGGCAGCATTTGGGGGTGTGTTACAATTAAGCTCTTTTAGCTTTGCCATCTGTGGACAGCTTGAGTATTAAACAGCTCAGTCAAGAGTCAGTGTGATGGCCTTTTTGGGTTCCTGGACCCAGTGCATCCTGAATTTTTGTCTGGCGTCCAGGAAGAACCAGGTCACACGAATGGTTTGAAAGATGATGAATACGGAGTATTTTATTAAGTGGTGGCAGTGGCTCTCAGCAGATGGGGAGCTGGAAAGGGGATGGTCTGAAAAGAAGGTGATCTTTCCCTGAAGCCTGGCCATCTCGGGCCAGGTTCCTCTTCGAAGTCATGCCATCTGAAGTTAGTCGCTTCTATCCATAGTCTCTGACGCTCAGTTGTCTCTTCCATTCTTGACTTTCAGCTGCTTGTCTCTCTGCCAGCTGAGGTCTGGGGTTTATGTGGGCACAGGATAGGAGGGCAGGCCAAAAACATAATCTTTGGGTGGGAAAAAGGGATAACTGTCCTCATTTAGGGCTGTGGTTTCCAGGCTTGAGGGTGGGGCCTTTGCTGGGGAACTGCCCTCTTCTACCCAGTATTTCCCTGTCTCCCGTCTGTATCACTGGCAGGTTTAGGAGAACGAGGAGTTATTGTCAGAGCCCTTCACAATTTAAATAATGACAAAATGTTCTGGCTGGACAAATAAAGAGGTTGGCATCTGAAAATGAGACTAGGTGAGAAAGGAAAATAAAAACTCAGCACCCCAATTCACCATGACAAAGGAAAAAAGCTGGAATCTGAGTTAAACAAGAAACTGCCTTTCCTCTGGTTCCTAAGCAGATAGCGACAGATAAAAGGCCAGATAACTGCACAGGGAGCTACTCTATGTTCACTTTGTCTTACTTAAAGTGTCGATTTGCTGAGTGTGAGGCGAATACATAATTGACTATTCTACCACCTACTTCTTTTCTCCTGCAACATGTGGATTCAGTAATGTGACCATATCTTCCCTCTTTTCCCTCAAGCCTGCTTTTCCCTTTTAAATATTGAAGCCCTCAAAACCATCTTTGGAAAAAATGCACAGATCACACATTTTTCCTGTGGTTTTGTGTCCCTTTTCTTCAGGCATGTCCTTAACCTTGGCTAAATAAACCTCTAAATTGATTGAGACTTGTCTCAGATTCTTTTTGGTTGGGGAAAGTAGGAGACAGATGTGGGCAGTGCAGCATCTCAGTTGTGCAACCACTTCATGATGGGGAGGACAGGCCATGTGACTCATCCCAATTCAACTAGCATCTAGAGACTGGCTCTTTGTAAAATCTTTTTATTCAGAAAGTGACTATAATACCATCTATGATGAAGCTCTTTTCCCCACTTCCCCCAGCCTTGTAGGCTCTTTTCCCTTCTCCTGCAGCACTCGTGGCCTATCCCTACATGCGGCTATACCGTTGCTAAGGGATTTCAAGCTTGGATTGGCAACCATGAGACTATGAGCCTATTGAGGACAGGGGCTATTGTGTCCCAGCTCTTAGCCTGTTACCTAACACATAAGAAGTCCTTCTATAGATGCTGGCCAACTTGAATTACACCAAATGGAACCAGTCACAGAAGAGGGCCAGTAGAGTTCAGGTGGGTGTGAGTAGCCTCTCCTGGCCCAGGGATGGACACTGAGCTCCCACTCTGGCTCCAAGAAGTTGAGAACCTATGGAGTGGTTTCTACTGAGGTCTGGGATTGTCAAGTGGCAGGTGTCATCTTGGAGGCCTTGACCTTCTGTTATGGCAGATGCTCAAGGACTTCTTAAAGCTAATTTTGGTCCTGTTTTTGGGTCCTCTTTCATCTCTTCCCCAGGCAGCTAACGGACAGCCTTCTAGCACATGTTCTTGTCAGATTCGTCACCTCTCCTAATAAGGTTTCCTCCCACCTGGCCCCCATAGAATTTCTCACTTAGTCATTGAAGGAAATACAAAGAACCAGATGGGAAGCACTTTGAGTATTTGTCAGGTGGGCAACACAATCTCACTGCTGCTGAGCAGGCTAAGAAATTGCCCAGGTTGTGTATTGATTGCTAGCTATAAACAGAAGGTCTTGGGCTCCCCCATTTGGTTCTCTGATAATCTCATCTTTTCTGATTTCAGCTCCTGAAATATACTTTCAGCTTGCAATGAGAAGTGGTCAAAATAAATAGACCAGTCTGTTTCCTCATATAGTTGTAGCTGAGAACACAGAATGTCTTCAGGAAAGATGGTCCATGGAGAAATCTCTCTGATCAGCATCCTAGGCATTGCTGCTTGTTGTAATTTTTGTTTGTTTAGTTACTTTTCTGGCACAGTCTTTGTTCAGCCACTGTAGTCTTTACTCAGTTTTGTTGTTAGCTAGTGATTGTACAGATCGTTCCTTAAGCTTGAGACCAATTAACATGTCAGTCTTTGCTGAAAGATTATGCAAGTGTTGGAGCATGCCTTCAACACTCAACCAAGCAGTTTAAAACTCTATCTTAGTCTTCACGTTCCCTGCATAGAGCCTCAAACTCAGCCAGAAGTAAGAGCTTAAGGCCTTCTCGTGTATTTTCCTGTGTATGTGCATAGTGCTACACGTATGTATGAACTTCCTTATTCCTATGAATATGCCTGAGATTTTAAAAGTCTCTATAAACATCTCATTTTTCAGCATTTTCTTTTAAGCTTTCTGGTTAATGTGTTGTTTGATCTAACTGTTATTCATCACATCTAGCAGATAAAACATTTTAAACACTTGCCTATACATGTTCTTGTTTGTTTGTTTTCATTTTCCTCCCCACCATCCCTCTATGTATAGGTTTTTGGTACTGCATGAGCGCTAAGTAAAGTTACTTAGTAAAGTAAAGAGAAGGCTTTCCAGTCTAGTCCTAGGATAGCACCAGACAGGTCAAATTAATGCCAGTTCTTTGGGAATTAGGCTTTAGAAACACTCAAGCTCTACTCCATTCTACTGTATTTTGTAACAGGAATGCTGTTATTTTTCAAGACTACCACTGAGCTGGGGGAAAGGGGAATGCAAGTTAAAACACAATAAAATGTGCTGTTCTTCTGGAGAGCCAGCCTTTCATTTATTTATTTATTTTTGAATGCATGCATCCAGATTTCTGTAAGCCTTTGGTTAATTTCTAAAGTTCTGAAAAAGCTGATTCTATCATATTACTTGTCAGATTTTTGTTGCTTTTATTGAGAGGTGAATTTTCAAAGGCTCTTACTCCATTGTTTTTACTAATGTCACTCCACTCTGGTTATTTTAATAGAAATAACATAACTTAATAACTCAATATGCCATGTTTAATGGCTCCCTAAAAGTAATTCTGTGATATATAGAGTTGTTCTACATGGGAAGATACTGAGACAAGATATGAGAAAAACATTAGAATAAAAATATTGTTATATTAATATTGTTTCAAATGTTAAAAGATAATTGTCAAGAGGAAAAATGATTTCCTTGTGCTTACGATTACTGGAGTCCAACATGTTTAATGATGGTGGATGGAGACAGACTAAAATTTATCATGGCCCCATTCACTGGAGGATTTGACATTTATTGAAACTGAGAAGTCGCTAACACAGAAAAAACAGAGATGATCTTGGAAAGGAGGAACCATGAGGGCCAGCTTTATTCCCTTATAGAAGGCCAATGATCTCTCTGCTTTAGTCACGAATCAATATTCCAGTGGCACCCCAAATGAGTTTCTCATCATTTCATCATCTCCAATCCTTGGGACCCAGACACATGTCACTTTCTCTCCCACTGCCTACAATGCTGTGCCAGCTTCATTTCAGTTTTCACATCAGCACTTACTTTAGGGGATGACAATGGATGAGTTCTGTACATTCATGGTGATCAATAAATAAATAATGGGATTAGTTTAGAGAGAGTAATTACAGTTATTGGGAAGATGGAGTCAGTCCTAAATTTAATACATAGAATTTGTTTAATACGTATTGAAGGACTGGCAAAGGAAAAAGGAAACATTGAAATAGCAAAAAATAATCTCAAGTTTCTTCTCTCTATTAGAAACAAGGCTACTGTAAGAGTTAAAGAAAGAGGAAAGAAACATGAAAAATGGCTCAACAGTCAAAGGTTTATTTTGGAGAATAAACCTGAGAGGGGCTTCTGGCTGATTTTGGTCAGGAGCACTCTCTCTTACAGTGTAAGAGTATTTATTGGTTTGAGGGTGAGAGAGATTATCACAGGTTTGGAATGTTTTCTGTGTGGGGGAGAGGTTTATGTCAGGGTTGGAATGTCTTTGACTGGAGGGGCGGTTATCTTGGGGCTGACATCTTTCCAACCAGGGGAGAAGTTATCTTGGGGCTGGCATGTCTCTGGTAGGGGAGAGTTTTATCCTAGGGTTGGAGTGTTTCTGGTCGGAGGTGTCATTTGTGGTTTATGGTCATGCTGACCTTAGCCATTAGGCTGATGCCCTTTGGATTTAGGCAGTTTTTGATTGAGGGGAACTTTAGAATGGCAGTGTTTGCCTAAGATGGCGATGCTCCTGTTCTGTCAGCTACTTCTTAGGATCATCATAAAGATTCAATGAGATAACATGTAAAGCAACTAGCAATGAGACATCACAAAAATATTTACCAATAAAGGACCATTTTCTCTTCCCAGCATGAATAGATTGCTATAAATATATTACTAATTATTTCTAAATATAGAATATAGTGTCTCACCTAGTCTCCCTACCCTAGGCTGCTCCAGCCAAGAACTATTCTTCTGGTATGAGAAATGCTGCCTTTGTTTACCACTGTGCTCACTAAGCCATGGTATTCTGTAGACTTCCACTTCCACTGCCATTATATTGCGGTGGGAGTAGCAAGTCTCCAGAGATGCAGGAGAGTATTAGGTGAGGTAGGTGCTGAGATCTCTTACTTAGAGGGCTGGTTGATGTCACTAGAGCTCAAATTGCTCCTCAATTTTCTCCCATCTCTGTTGTGTATGGTTATTTTAGAGGAAGAATTATAGAGCCATTAGACATGAGTACATGGTGAGTCTGAAATCAGTCAGGTTCATATGTAGGTTTTTGTTCATATTTTAATTATTTTCACAACAAAATCATCTCCAGGCCCACACATCTCCTAAGTCTAATGAGATTTTATTCAGTTCTATCTAAAAAGGAACTTAGCCTCAGTGTTGTTCTTTTGCTGCCTGTACTTATAACACATAATCTTGCAATAATTTCAGGAAAGTATTAATACTTGAATAATATTCATTACTATTTTAAAGCCTCAGCTCCTGTTAATCAATTCTCATTTCAGTTTTAAAGCCCTTCAAACAATAGATGCTGCCACTAATTTTGGCCAAAATTTTCCTTTCTTAGTGATAGAAACAGCCCTCACCTAAAACACTAAAACATGGGGCTTACCCAAGAAACCTGATTTGAGACATTGGGCTAAACTTTTAAAGATTACCCTTTCATAGACATCAATTCTTTGGTCTTTAGAGATGGCTGTTTAAATCATATTTTGTTCACCAATTACTTTGGGTTTATAAACCCCTGCTTCACAGAAAATTTGTGTTCTCTGCCTGTGATTTTGTAGTTTGTGTAGTGCACAAAGATTCAAGACAGAGAATGCACATAAGGACTGAAATAAAAACTTTGAGTGATGTGCTGAAGTGTACATGTTTTGGCTGGTAAGAGTTAATTGTTAAATTTTCAGGAATTTTTCCAACTAGCTGATGGCACATTGATAACTTGGAATTGATGACAATAGGAGCATTTGCATTAGGAAATCAGCAAAAGCTGATTTGGGACTCTGCTTTCTTCAAAGAGCCGATTGTTAAAATATCCCAGCACAACACTGGCTTGACTTACTACACCATGCATTCCCTGTGAAAAGTCCTCTTCCACTTACTAAGTGTATTAACTGTGTTTCTGATGCTCTGACATATGGGGCCCTGCTGACCCAGGACATACTGCCTCTCCCAGGGCTAGCCAGTTCCTAGAGACAGTAGATGACTAGCCTGTGTGTATGGCTTTCACATGCAAACCAACCCATCCACAGCCCACACTCTATGCCATTATTCACATGCTCTAATCACCCCAGAACTAGGTACCAAACAACTAGAGACAGTCCCTATGCCCTAAGGACTGCTGAAATTATTTAAACTAGGCAGTCCTAAACCTGTTTATCCAGCCTCACGACTTCTGCCTCAGACACCACAATGAAAGGTTTACCCATGGTTTCCCCTAGCTCCCTCTGCCTCCTGACCAACCCTGGTGCTTCTCCATGTGGCCCTCCATGGTGCAGTGTGCCTTCTCCTCTTGTGATCTGTGAGTATAACATGCTGTGTTTTTAATGGCGATCTTCTCCTCATCTGCTGGCATTGTTGTACTTATATAATAATACAATCTACATTTTAAAACACCAAATTATGAGCCTGGGGTCTTCATCTCCAGGGATGGGGCTACTTTTTTCCAATTATCTACACAGACTAAGCACCTGTTTTAATGTACACACAAGTGTCTGTAAAAATAACACAGTATGTGGATCATACCAACAGAAAATCATAATGCTATAAAGAAATCTTCTTTGATTCTGGTCACTGCCTTTGGGGTCTTCTTTTATGACACTACGGAATTACCAGTACCTCCCAATTTAGTGGTCTCTCTTTAATTTAAGCCAAGTGGTGGTAGTGGTGGTGTGGAGGGACTTGGGAGTCCTGTCCTCATCAAACACGTTTGAATCACATCAGGCCATAGCTATGGTGCGTTCTCATGGAACCTAGAGGTTTCTAACTCACTGTCTTTGGAATGGTATCAACTCTATGGAACGCTTGGGGAAATATGTTCACCTCTTTTTTGCATATAGCCCTTTCAAACATTCTTCCCTGATAGCTACCATGAATGCTTCTGACCTGCCCCAATTTCCTTTAGATTTAATCATGCACTGTTCAATAACTTTCTCCACCACTCTTTGCCACTTTGCAGTTAGTCACATTTAAATTACTAGGATGCCACCTTAACATCCTGGAATGCTCTTTGGGCTGTTGGGAATAAGACTTTCAAAGATGACGGTCAAGGTTTTTAGAGGGAAGTTTACTGGCTTGGTTGAAGGGTAGGGAGGAATCAATAGAGTATAGTCCCAGATCGCCCTGCCTCTGTTCCTGATGAGTCCGTTTTCCTAGTCACGTCTACCTTGACCAAGTCTGGTTTGTGGGTTTTCCTTAAATTGGGTGCCTCTGGGTGTGGGTGTGGCTTTTTCTCTCACCATCAATATCCTTGAGGGACTGAATCATGACTCTTTCCTTCTCTGGTTCCCTTCCTGAGGCTTCCTGAAGGCCAGGCCCTGTCCCTAGCAGCTTGGACATTTCTTCACCACACCGGCTAAACACCCCAGAACTAGGTACCAGACAACTAGAGACTGTCCCTATGCCCTAGAGACTGCTGGAAGTATTCAAACTAGCCAATCCTAAACCAGTTTACCCTGCCTTATGACTCCTGCCTTAGACATCACAATGAAAGGTCTACCCATGTTTTTTTCTTCCATGGTGAAGATTGGTTGAGCTGCACTTTTCCGTTACTGGTCACAAACTTTCTCTTACAACACAGCCGTTTTTCTCTCCCCAGTCTTGAAAGTGCTAGAAGATCTTTGACATAGCAATTATTTTTCTTCCACTTCACCTTCTTTTTTGTATTTTGTCCTATTCTTGGGATATTCTTCAATGTCTTAAACAAGATGTCTTTGCATTTCCTTTTGGTATTAAACAGTGGTGGCCTCATGTTAAAAATCTGACCTTATAACAAATCAATTGATCATTAATTGAGGTGACCAGACTACATTGGCAGTAAAGACCAGATTAGTTAATTCATCCTCATCAGTGCACTGGGCAGGAGTTCCTAACTACAGCAAAGTCTAGTCACACTGCTTCCTGGGACAAAGAATTAGCTAGTCCAAATATGTTGTTTCCTTAAAATACACATTTGCCTCTGATGAGCCTCTGGCTACACTCTTTATAACTAGTGGGCAGATGCCAGGACCCTGCAGGTGGATTCTACTGGGGAGAGGCAAAGTTTTACCATCAGTATGAGTGGCAGTGGAAGCACAGGTCCCAGTCCAGAGAACTAAGTTTAAGGCTCCAGAACCAGAAAGAAAATAACTGACATTCATTGTAGCCTATGGGAATCTGTGATTTTAGCATAAAAAATTAAGTTACAGAATGCACCAGAATAACTTGGCCATTTGAACATTTATATTGATATGGGCTTTATTTATATTACACACTTGGTATATTTTGAAGGAAAGCAAGCGTAGTTATGAAACACAAGCGGCAGCAAGACTTATTGTTGACATGAATTTATGACTGAATGGCTCCAAATTGTTTGCAAAATTAGATTCCCAGGAATAAACGTCAATATCCACCAATATGTAGTAACTTAGTAAATGTATGATAAAACTAGACCCTGATAGTTTTTGAAAAATTCTCATGCGAAAATAAAAAAGGCTATTAAATTCTGCAAATAATTCCATTACACACAGATATGTCACTCAGAGGCTAGATAAATATAAATTTACTTAGTGTTATGGAGGGCACTTGGTAAGGAAGCAGGCACGTAATACAATTATAAAACACAAAGCTCCTTGTCCAAGAGTTTTCTTTTATAGACAAATGGGCTTTAAAAATATCTTGTGGTGGCTCACGCCATTGTAATTCCAGTACTTTGGGAGGTGGAGGCGGGAGGATCATCTGAGGTTGGGAGTTCGAGATCAGCCTGACCAACATGGAGAAACCCTGTCTCTACTAAAAATACAAAAACTAGCCAGGCATGGTAGTGGGCACCTGTAATCCCAGCTACTCAGGAGGTTGAGGCAGAAGAATCACTTGAACCCAGGAGGCGGAGGTTGCGGTGAGCCAAGATCATTCCATTGCACTCCAGCCTGGGCAACAAGAGCGAAACGCTGTCTCAAAAAAAAAAAAATCTATCTATCTATCTATCTATCTATCTATCTATCTATCTATCTATCTATCTATATATGTATGTACATATATGTGTGTGTATGTGTGTGTGTATATATATATATATATTTTGCAACAACTGGCATTTGAATTCCTGAAGTCACAATGGAAGACTGATTTGACTACTTTTTGTAATGTGCATAAATTTAGCTTTTACAGAAATTATCTTTTCTTCTTACTCAGTAGTTGCCTTTCTCTATTTTAAGTGATTTTTATTGTACTGCTCTTTACTTTTAATGCTAGCTTTTAAAAATTTACATTCTTATTTTTTCTTCATTCTTGAGGCGCAATACTGACAATTCTTATCTGAGAGGATGATCCAAACATTGGGAAAAATAAAGATCCATAGTAGAAATTCACTTAAACTGTGACAATCATGTAATCAGTGTAGGCAACATTTGGCATAGTAAAAGAACATTGTGAATCTAATAATTATAATTTAAAAAACTTCAATGCTGTTAACATTTTAACACTTTATTTCAGTTATTTAGTTCATTTTAAGGTATTCGGTCATCCAAAAGAACTACATACATGTGATATTTGACTTATTATTCTTAATTAAACCATCAAAGTAATTTTTTTTACATCTTAAATGTCAATGTTGAGCCTCCATTGAGAGAAAAATCAAGGCACATATTGTCATCATTTTATTTAGTATGATGCTTTTGATCTTTTGCAGGAAGTTCTTTTTTCTTTCATCTGAAAGCCTTAAAATTTTACACAGAAGGGATACTGCACAAATGCTGTGTGGACTTACCAGCTTTCTGATGAATGAGGATGTTAATTACATATTGAAAGTGGTAATGGTTTTGAAATGAAAAAGAGAGCATTATTGGAAGAATGAAAAATACATCTCAGAGAAAGAAACCTATAGTTCAACAAATTAAAAGAAAGAAAAAAAGCAAAAGTAGGTGTCAGGGCCGGACCAGCTTTGTTGTTGTTATTGCTCTTTAGCAAACAAAATATTGAAAAAACACAAAGCAAACAAATACCAGGGGAAAGAAATTAAATGTGCTTGAAAGATAGGGAAGAAAGATACTGAGTGTCTAAGGAGCTATTACTGCTGTTCAAAAGTTTGCAAATTTAATATTCTGATTTTTCTCCTAATAAAATAAAATTAAGAAAGACATTAGTGCATTTTATCAACACTAGTTCAAGAGAGAGTCAGTTTTCTTTCCTTATGGAGAAGTTTCTGATGTACTCTTCCTGATGGAAACTATAGAAAAATATCATGTCCTTCTATTTTAACATGTTTTATCAAAATCAAAATAGTTACCAAAATCTCAAAGCATTTTGTTTCTTAGTATCAAAATACATGGAAAAGGGGAGAAATCAACATTAAGGGATAACTTGAACCTATATATAATGTTTCCTTAAAAATTAAATGTTATTACCATGCAATAGTGCAATCAATTCTAGGAAAATACCTCCAGGAAATATATTAACCTCTGAACTAATATTAAAGAAGCTCCCATGAGAGTATGTTTTCACAAATGAGCTTTCTGTTGACCTTTTTGTAAAACTTCATATAACGTATTTCAGTTAAAACTATGATGCCTTTAGTGTTATCTCTTTCCTAGAAATGAGATGTTTGGTTATTTTATGTCTGTGTGTGTGTATGTGTGGCTGTGATAGCACTGGTATTTATAGTTTCCTGCTAAATTACGTATTTCTGAACCTTGGTAAACTGAACAGATTGAACGTTTGGGTCCCATTTATTGGCCATATGCTTAGTGAAGACACTTGTTTTCATCCTTTTATTACCGCTGTCATGTCTAGAAACATGAGTTTCAAAGAATGGCAATGTGCTTGTTTTCTGATTAATACAATTATGAAAGTTTCAAATTTGTAAAACATTTACATTTTTAAACATATTATTTTCTTTACTTATTAAAGGACCAAATTGGCTTCCAAGTCAATACTAAGTAAGTATTTTCAAAAAGCAGAAATAAAATATCCACCTTTTAAAAGCAAATGTCATTGTATTTAGCTCTATTATTGGTACTTTAAAAAAATTTTAACCTGGGAATATTTTAACTCTCAGCATTGAGATGTATAAGGAAAAGCTCTCTGTGATATTTACACAGGTCCATTTACATTTTTAATGTTGACTTTGGAGTTGGCACACTGGAAAAGAATTAGAGGTAAGATGACTTGATAAAGAAGCTTTTTTGCTGCTTACAGAACTAAATCCCTTCATATTGAGCCTAGAGTTGGTCCTTCTTATCACAAATGCTATGCAGTGGCTTGGCAGCAGGATGCTAGCTGACCTTTATGCAAATTGTTCAAACACTGTGGATTCTTCTGAGAGGGTGGAATTCAGAAGGTGCTAATGCTGCTAACGAGCTGGAAGAAGAGTTTATGTGCTAAGTGTTATTCTTGGAATAAAGTGGGCCTATCTTTTACTAAGAGGAAAAGAATGTGCAGTCCCACCCACAGCTCTGCAAGGCACTCCCCCAGTGAGGGTTTGCGAAGGTCAATTTTACTAAGTTACTGGTTTGAATCATTTTGTATAAATCTGTCATCAGAATGATCCATACCCAGTAGGGCTCTTTTAGACAAACAAGAGTGGAGTCTGCTGTTGTTATTCTAGAAAGATTTTTAAATTATGGTTCACAGATAATGACTGTTGTGTTTTTGGTTCAGGAGAGAATCTAATGCATATCCTGACACTTTAGTCCAAATAAAGAGCTGCATTCAGTTATAACCTTCCCAAGGACAGCAAGTGGAGCTTGGTTTCTATGCAATCCCTCAGAATAGCCAATCCTAGGTGAGCACCAGTAAATGTTAACTAAGGGCAAAAATGGGAATAAATAAGATCATCATTAAAATATATATTTCAGTGCTTCATGATTCATATGCTTAGAAGAGCCACTTGAATAATATTTATTTTTGGTTTTATTTTTACTATATAATATCAACAAGACCTTGATTGGAGTCAGAAGCCACTGAGTATCTAAGGAGCTATTATTGCTATATCCTGTTCTCTATGGGAAGTTATTTTATGTATTTGTTCTGATAGTACCAGAATAGTTCTCTAAAAACAAAATGCTAAACATAAGGGTCTATTTTATTTAACAAAAAATTTACCATATTCTTCCCACTAACAAGAGTTTCAAAAAATAATTAATGTATATTAAATTACATACTTAGTAAATAGATATTAAGAAAAATAATGCAAAATCCCAAGTACTTTATATTTTAAAAAGCTATATCTGCCTATTTCCCACAGATTCTCTTTTTTCAAGGGAATAAAGGAAAGGAAAAAGGGAGAGAGGAGAGTAAGAGAATAGAGGACAGAGAAGGATAAATATTTGGTAGGATAGGATCGAAATGTTCTGCATTTTATAAGCTCTCCAATTTATATAAAGTAGCTTCATTAGAATATGCATTGTAGAGTGAAATTTGGTATAAAACCAGCTTGACCCAAAGCCTCAAAACAGACTTCGTATAGTAATGCTTCACCGATTGCTATATTCATTGACAGACTCCAAATTGCATGATAGGCTCGGAAGCTGTTAACTACTAAAATATCAGCAAGTTGATTGAGTATACTTGCTCTAACAGTCTACATCAATTGAACCCAGTGGTAAGTAGGGAAAAGTCTATGCACTATTTGAAGTTCCCTAATTCATGTTCATTCCCATACAAATTATGAGGTAGCCAAAGAAGTAGCTAAGCATCTGCCAGAAGGTAAAGCAAAGGAAAGGGGAATGATTAAGAAATTACCACTATTTATCTTGCTAAATAAACTCCTGGGCTACACAGTACTTTCTGTTCATATAAGCCGTTAGTGGGACTTTTGAGCTGCAGGTGATATTTTTGTAAATTCTCCAATGAAAGGATACTACAGTCTATTTTTAAAAAACTGAACATGAAGTGCAGAGCTGCCTAAAAGAAGAAAGGCAACTATTGAACATATGACCTCTCTCTCAGTATCAGTGTTGCTTCCTTATCTTGATCAAGAAATGGTTGATACTTACAGACACCAAACTAAGATGTGCACATCTGTTCTGAGAAGTTTGCCTTTTAAAATTCTGCAGTGACCAAGATGTCCAGTGTGGCCAGCTTATGGCTAGAAGTCAAAGGGGATTCTAGCCAGCATCTGAAGGATAATCTGTAGGCATTATTCTTTTTCTCCTGACCTTATTTTTCTTTGAAACATGTTTACTAGCTTTTGGAAAGCTGAAGTTTTCCCCTTCTAAGCGAAATTTCTGCTATTTGGTAACAAACACATTGATGCAGAAAGGCAATGGGAGGCTTGCCAAGGAAGCTCACTCAAGTTCCTTGGCTTTGTGAGGTGAATGGTAAGCACTGCTACAAATTATATTTTTAAATATTGAGAGGGACCACATTGTACCAGTTCACTGAACTGGGGATGCCAGAGCGATGTCTTCTTGAACCAAATAAAAATATGGTCAATGATTCTGGCCACCTCCAAGACCATTTCCGGAATGATAGTTGCAGAGAGTCCCATCGTTTGGACCAGATGCTGGATAGAAAGCTAATAAAATGTCCTGTAGCCAATTTAAGTTCTAAATGTTATTGTGTGATTACGCTACTCCAAGGGATAACCTCATCGGTCAAAATGTTCCTTTATTCTATAAAGTATGTATAAGAGGCACTCTGATTATACACATTATATTAATAAATACCACTTTCTCCCTTCACCATCTGTAATAATGTTTCTTATTATCATTTATGGGTTCAATACTGCAAACATCTAGGCTCAGTTCTTAGAGAACATTGTCTTGTAGTGACTCTAACTCTATGGCATTTATTCATCACCAAAATCTCACCAACCCTCTAATTTCCCACAAATGTTGAGCACCAATAAGGTATATTACCATGCAAGAGCTCTACCATTACTCACTATATGCCAAAACAGAGCAGCATCTCTTAAAAATCTCTTTCAGAATTAACATATTCTTTGGTTTAATTTAAAATTAAATATGCAAACAAAACAAGGAGAGTCTGATGAGAATGAGAAGCAATTCAAATTCAAGTGAGTGAACTTCCTTCCCTCTATCTTTCCTTCCACTGTCTCCCAAGTAGTAGATCAGTTGATTTGTGGGTTGAGCCACCCTGGTCATAATTCTATGCTGTCTTCACCTATTTGAAAACTTGTCATAATAAACAGTGTGTTCACCAGTTTTCCAGACTAGCAACAAAAACCTTTCTAGTAATAATCTGTTATACAATGAATAAACAATGTGATAATTGCACCTTCAACATTCACACTAACGTAGCAACAGTAGATTCCTCTTACACTTGTAAGAGAGTCTGTTAGCACCTTTTAATAGATTTATCTCCACTGCATAGAGAATATGTCTAAAATGAGGAGTACAGTCCTCACATCATGGCTCTGTGTACATATGAGTACGTTGTTGGTGCCTTCGGGGCAAGAGGAAAGATGCCTTAATTTGTCTTTTGATGCATAAAAGAGTATGGAGAATTCAAATCAAACTCCATTAGTACAGTCATATTCTCTGAGCAGCTTCATCACAGCCATCCTCCATTCTCTATGGTTTACCAGAAGTATTTAAGGTTCCATTGTGATATTTTCTGAGGCACTTACGGAAAAGGTTGAATTCTATCTGCAGTCATCAAACTTCTGAGCTGTCATTGTGATGGCTCTGTGGGGGCACCATGGGCTCGCTGCTGCTGGAGCCTTTCGGGGCATCCTTCCCCCTGAAACTTTCCTTGCCCCTGCACATCAGCACTGCAATGACAGTGAGGCAGATGGTGAGTAACCCTACCGTGGTGCCTCCCACCACAGTGACCAGGCTGACTGCAGAGCTGGGGCTGTTGAGCTCCCAGGGGAGGATACCATCTGGAGGTGCTCTCCCACGGGGGATCTGCCTCTTGGTGCGGTCCAGGGCAATGTGCTGGATGTTTGTTCCTCGATTGTTTTCAGCACCAATCTCCCATGCCAGTGACGGTGTGCTCCTGATCTCTCTCTTCTTCCGGCTCTTGGTGGTGGATTGGGGCTTTCCTTGACTCACCAGAGAATGGTACTCCACACTTCTTTTGCCAATACCTCGATTGGCATTGTCTTTCGATCTCACTGTATAGATCGTATGTATATACCACTCTCGGCCTAGAGCGACCTAGAAAGCACAACTCTATTTATTAGGAAATACTAGATACCATGTCAATCTAATCCACGACTCTTTGCTAGAGAAATTAATGGCAGAGATATTAATAAATGATTTATTTTAGTCTGCAGAATTAACTTACTTAATATTTTTGAATGAGTACTAGGTGCAAGGCTCTGTGCAAAGCACTCTGTGATATATTCTGTGCAACTCTTAAGGGAGTGAATATGTGGTACTTGTCATAGAATGGGAGAGTTCTAAAGAACTATTAATAGATTATACAGTCTAGCTTATTCATTAAAAAAATGAGTAAATAAGAATATGCAGCAGTTAAGTGAGTTGCCCAATGTTACTCAACCAGTTAGTGGCAGAGGCAGGACTACAGCTCAAATCTTCTGAACCCCAGGACTCTTTTCACTGTGTCTTGCTGCTTATTGCATATAAGACCATAGGGGGAAAAATCAATTTTCAAGCTTTTCTGGGGCTTTGGAAAAGGATGAATTTTCTGATGAGTCTTTGAAGCATGCAAGATTTAGGAAGGTCAGATGCTTTGAGATTTAATGGCAAAAATAAAAATAAAACATATCATACTTCAACTTCTTGTTTGAAAAGATTGAGAATAACAAACATGCTTTCTTAAGATCCTTCCTTAGGTTGAATGAAAATAACACATTTCTCCAGGCCATCCTGTCGGGTTAATTTTCAGTAAATATCCTAAAAGCTGCACTTGCTTCGGCAGAGATTTGCAGTGTAAGCACCTCTTGAAATTTGTGGCATTTGCTCAGTGTTGTGGCAGCTGCCTGTGTTTCCCTCCACCTTTGATCCCTGAGTCAGGAATTTGTATCTTGGTTTCTGAAATCTTTGAGAGTGGAGCTGTGCACAATTGCTTTCCTGAGTTCAGCAGTTCACACAAGATCACTCTAATTAAGATATTGGTGAAAAGTCAGCAGGAAGGAAGTTTTGAATAAGAAAAGCAGATTACTCAACTGTCAGACACAGATTTATATTCTGGGCTAAATAAGACTCTTCATTACACATAGTCTTAAAATAATATTAATACATTAATAAAAGTGATAAGAGCTATGAAAGCCAGATATATTGCTAACAAAAATAATAAACGCTGGGTTTATGGAGTGCTCACCATATGCCCAGCATAGGGCTATGTAGTTTATTTGCCATATCTTATTCAATGTTCCCATTAACTGTATGCAATATTACTATTACTGCTATTTACATATGAGACATCTGAGGCATATAAATGTTCCATAACTTGCATGTGGGTACACAACTACTACAAATGAGCTTGTATTTGGCCTACCTGAAAGAGTGGTGTTGAGTCGACTTTAAATCCATCAGATCCAGGCTGATTCACTAAGAGAATGGCTTCAGGGTCATCCACTGCTAGTTTGGCATTAAATAGGACATTTCCAAAACTGGTCGCTTGTGTCTCTGGCTGAGCTTTGTCCTTTAAGCAGTAAGGAAAGTGGTGATTGCTGTAGATAATGCCACGGCTTTTGCCAGGACAGCATGTTTCTCTATTTGTTTTGTGCAAGTACAAATTACTATAAAATGTCACCATTTGGTTTACTAAAAATGATCATTTTGTTGGTTTTTCTATTTTTTTTAAGAGATGGGGACCTTCTCTGTCACCCAGGCTAGAGTGCAGTAGCATGGTCATAGATTGAACTTCCTGACTTAGGTAATCTTCCCACCTCAGCCTCCCAAGTAGCTGGGACTCCAGGCACGTGCCACGATGCTCGGCTAATTTTTAAAAATTTTTTGTAGAGATGGGGTCTCTATGTTGCCCAGGCTGGTCTTGAAATCCTGGCTTCAAGTGATCCTACTACCTTGGCCTCCCAAAGTGCTGGGACTATAGTGTGGTCACTGTGCCCAGCCTTGTTTTTAAATATAAGACAAGGAGGCTGAACTTTGAAAAATCTATCTAGCTCATTTTTTGGGTCAAAGCACTTACCACAATTTTAAATCTATATAAGAGTGAAGGAGAGTCGGCTAAGCAGCCATATTCTGCATTCGTTGGACTATACTTGGGAACATAGCCATCAGCTCCAGTGCATAGAAACACCTTCTCAATGCTGCAGTAAAAGGAGTCACCCAGATTCTGGACAGGATCCACCATGACACGACCATAAATTATATCACCTGAAATAGAGATGTGGAAATGTTGTTTCTGTTATGTGATAAGGTATATCAACGTGACACCGTAAACAGGTTATGACAATGAGGACACAGAGATTATTTCCTTGCCACCCTCATCTACTATCAAATGTTGAAGGCCTGTTTGTATGAGCTTCAAGATCTGGTACATTCTCAGGCCTCAGGTAAGACCACTTTGCAGACTGACCACAAGTGACTAAAGATTTATTGAGTCTCAGATGCTCAGCCACTAGTGTGAATAATTTCAAAGATCTGGCCTATAATTTGACATTAATAATATCCCATTGTGGTCCAAGTCCAGTTTACAAAAATAAGTTGATAAGATATATACTGATACAATACAGAATAACACTAAGAAAGAAAGTATCAATACAAAGCTTAATTAACGTTATTTGTTTCTGAAAGAGGGTTTAATGAAACCCCCTGGTGTTCAATTCTTTATTTCATAACTATTATTGAACCCCTACCATGAGTGCCAGGTATTTTTGCTAGGTATGTGTGTTGGGTGCTGAATATACACCATTGAGTAAGGCAGGCACAATCTTTGCCTGAGAGGCATTTACAGTCTCATGTAGCTGCAGCATTTAAGTTTACACAGATTGAAAAAAAAATTTGAGAAAATCATCTAGACTTGTTCCAAAAGTCATTTAAGTAAGACAGCTAGAGATTAGCTTCCTCAGAAAAAAAAGATACCCAGTCACATATACCCAATCACAACGACTTCCCACACCAGCCAGAGTGGGTAAAGACCCAGTTACATTCTCAAAACCATAAAAAAAGCTATAATTTGCCCCCTCAAACACAATCCCCAAAAAGCAAAGCACAAAAGATATACATGACAAACAGAGCATCCCTCTCATTTGTAAAGTGATACCTTCTGCAAAAGCAACATCACTCTCTTGCCCGAATCCCATGGATCCATCAGACAACCAGAGACTCTTCTTAGAGAGCAGGTACATTTGGGTGTTCAAGCTAAACTCAGCAGCCACTGGATCACTGACCTACAACCAAAGGTAAAAGTTCTTTTATGCATCGGTGGTTCTGATGGTGCACAAACATACTGTTCACAGATACATACATTCACCGTACACTGACTGTAGAACACTAAACACTGCATCACAATTTTCACACCCTACCAAGCCAACTTAGAGAGTTGTAACATTGCTTTTGTCCTTGAGAAGGCAAAACTGGTGGGATCAAGTCATTTTTTGAATGGGACTAAATAGCATTGCTTGAGCTCATTTCCACTGGTTTATTGGGGTATATAAAGGACTTATAAATATCATTGTCAGTAGAAGGCCAATAGTATAAATTCTTGAAAAAAAGATGCCATCACATTTTTTATAATACATAATGGCAATCAGGTACTTTGAGGTGGTTTGAGCTACAGGATTTCATTCTCTTTAGAGAAGAACAAGAAAAGAAATGCAGAAGTGTGGGGAAAATTCTCAAATCTCCAAGACAGCAAACTTCAGGAGGAGACAAGATAAGATCAGATAAGAAAAAAATAACCATTGCATACATTTAAACTCTGAATTTTACACCCTGTACTAACAACAGATAAAGGGCAAATCTTTCCTCATTCTTTTATCCCTTGCTTCCTTAACTGTCTGATTTCTTTTCTTTTCAGCATGCAAGAATTAAAGTCATTCATGTGTGGATTTTTTTTTTACTAATAAATGAAAAACAAAGTGGGATTCTGCAAGTCATGAGATAATAATTCTATAAGCCACACCTGTTGGAATCGGATGTCAAGGTCAAAGGTGACAGGTTCTCTGGGGTTGCAGGTGACTGGCAGGCGGTATTCCTGATGTGATGGGGCGGTGCATGGCACCAGCTTCACAGTATAGGTCCCTGAGTAGTCACGTACCTTTGAGGAGAAGATATTGATATATTACATTTAAAAATCTGAGGTGTAATCAGATGGCAGCAGCAGAAGAAAATTAATTAAGAGTCTTAGTCACTTACGGCAAAGTCAGAGACAAAGCTCCACTGCTGTACTGGCTGGTTATAGGTTGGTTCACTTCTTATGAGGCGGAGGGAAAATGTCAGGCCTGGATGATCAGCTGACATGATCACTGAGCTTGTAAAGGATGCTAGGAAAGTGCCAGTAATGATAATAATGATATAGTGGTTCAATTAAAAGACTGCATAACAGTTTAGAGTTTTCAAAATAAACGATCATACATTATTTGCTTCTGTTTTTATAAGAAGACTGCAAGGCAGTCATGGTTAGTATAATTCTCCTCCTCTGGCAGATGAAGAAACTGGGCTGTGAGTGACTATGTGACTTTCCAAAGATCACACAGCTAGGATGTGACTTTCTGATTCCTACTTCAGTACTGTTTCTGCTCTATAGTTTTGTCAAAAGATAATTGTACAGAAATGCTCAAATTGTTCAGAGCTACTTTCTGGGGAGTCACAGCAGCACAATAAAGGGTGATGTGAATGCCTTTATTGTGCACTGAAGTTATGAGCTGAACTTAAAATAGTCCATTAGTATCCACACAGCTGGGCAAACCCAATTTATGAATGGAGTCCGATTTTAGTTAGATTGCCTGCAATCATGGCTACACAAAGATTCAGTTTATTAGAAAGGTAGGCATGTAGAAGAAAACTGTATAGACCAGAAAATCCTCATTTTCCAGAACTGTCAAATACAATAAAGCAAAATGATTTTTTTGGATTCTTTCTTTCTTGTAGCTCAGTTCCATAAAAATACAATGAAGCCTCTTTCTCTTCCTAATTATTCAGCCCTATTCTCTTTTGTTAGAGTTCAAGTCCAGAAAAAGAAAAGCTATAAAGATGTTGAGTGAACTATTTTCCCTTTCCCAGTCTAATATAAGCTGGCAGAAAAATAGCTTATTTTTTATTTGACTCTCCATGTTACTAAACTGGTAACATGGAGAGTCAAATAAAAAATAAGCTCTTTCTAGTGAAATGTCCCTTGTTAAAAAAAAAAAACAAAAAACAAATGAAGTTAGACGTGGGATTTTATCAACTGCTGCCTTGTTGATATTCAAAGCACGTGCATCACAGTTAGTAAAATTGCATAGCCAATACTTATTAAACATAATTAACATGTCCAAAACTTAAATATGAAAGTGAAGTACCTCCTCTGACCCTATTAAAAGGGTTTCTCACAGTACCTAGGAAAAAGCTGTGAAAAGAGAAGTGCTTGCTGAATGAATCATCTGCAATTCAATTTGTACAATGGAAGCAAAGCAGAGAAAGAAATGATTATTCCTATGCTTTTTAAGGAAAACTTTCCTTAAAATGAACTCAATAGGGTTTCCTTTTAATTTTACTCTAATTATTTTGCATTTTCTCTGAAAGTCTGCATAATGATAATTTTGTGGATTATGAGGTGAAGCTAAACAATTATCAAGCTCTCATGGAGATAATCGCGCATGTACAATTCATTTGAGATTAAGGGCTTCAGTGGTAACAGAGAAGCACGCTGAAATGTGTGAAGATGGAAAATCTACCTCCTTTTTGTGTGAGGAGTGGTTGTTAAAAGATAACGGGGCTTACCGGGATGTGACAGCACAAATAAGCCATGGAACTGAGCCTCTGTCTTGAAGTGCACGGCCAAGCGCCCCTCATCACCAATGCGCATGCTGGTTGGATAGAGAGAACCTATAATGGGGAGAGTACCAAGAATGAAAATATATGTAGCCAGAGACCCCTTATGTACATATTCCTTCCAAAAATTAATTCAGGTTTGACTTGTCTTTAAGCATTCTGGGCAAACGGTATTATCAGAAGAATTCTGAATAACGGAGGCAGAAGTATCTTCATTTTCTTTTCTAAGCAGAAAAGGGAGCCAAAATGAATTATTAAGTAACATGAGTGAAGTCACTATGAAATACACAGATTACTTACAATAGACCAAGTTTTTTTTAAATCTGAGTTTACAAAAATGAAGCTGTAAATTGAGAGGCATGACAAAATTGTCAAATTGATGGAGATTCGGACATGTAAATAGAAATAGGTTTGAGTTATCCAGAATTATTCCTAATTTTATAGACTTAAAGAAACCTCTGAAGCTTTCCCAAGAAATTTAGCAGTTTGATAAAATTTGGCTCCAGAAATCAGAAGGAAACAAGAGATCCTATGTGGAGGTTGGGAACCACAGAAAAATCCTCAAGATTAACTTAAATATACATCTTTAAAACAAGACACCGACTTAAAACATTTGAAATAATTTGGAATCATAACTCAGGGTGATCATATTACCTGTCACATAGCTCTAAAATAGAAACTATTCAAAATGAAACATGGAGAAAAAAAGACAACAACAAAATGAACAGAGCATAAATAGGTTTTAATACACTTAAGAGAGTAGATTTACATTTGAGGTGCACTATCAACTCTGTTTTCCTGCTGGCTAGTAAAATGCAGTACTGGCATGACACTACGGATGTTTGTGGAATTGGAACAGTAATACATGTCTGAAAAAGAAAAAGCACTCATCCTACTAATGGATTTATTAGATTGATGCTTGCGGACTTTGAACTATGAGTCTAACATGGAGATTGAAACCAAGTTTTGCAAATGCTTGCGAACTCGAACTAGTGGCATTCACAATCAGAGTTCACAGACATTCAACTAAAGTACCCCAGAGTAATAGAATTTTAAATCAGAAAGAGATATTAGAAGTTGTGTCAATCATTCAGAAAAAGTTAAGTCCCAGAAAGGTTAAGCAATATGCTTGAGATCTCACAGCTAGTTAGTTGTAGAGTCATGACTAGAATTCAGGCCATAATTTGTATTTAATTTAAATGCACCTCTTTTTTTCAGAAATAAAAATGTGTAACTTTTTCCCTTGGTCATTTCTTGCTTTCGTTGGAGCTTCCTCTATCCATTTTCTAGAATTCAGAAAAATATATATGTTGTGTTATGTAACACATAAATAATTAATCACCTAAAATAGATCGCAAGGATAAAATATCCATGAAATATATAAAGTTATATTTAATAATCACATATTACACAAAATTTAAAGCCCTAATATGATTTAAAGAGTTTTTTGATGAAAAAGGTGAAATTATCTTATTATAGATAGAAAATGAAAATATACTGAAATTTGCTAGTACTACTTTTAGCAATGGCAAAAAAAAAATCGTCTTAAATAGTTTAAATAGGTTACAAAACTATAGAATTTTCCAAGTCTTCTGAACTCACCTTGAAGTTCAGCCTCTGGGGGGCTGCCAATTCCATCATTCCACAAGATGGCAGTGTCATACACAAAAGTTAGACGAAGCTCTGACTTCAAGTCAAAATGCTGCCAGCCTCCTACCCCCACAGGGGAATGGAACACGTAGGAAACATACAGAGGGACTCGAAGGGTCACATAGGACTGCACTAGGTTTAGGACCTAAAACAGTAAAATCACATCAATCAACATGACTCAGTGTTAACTAAGTGGGCCTAATTTTGTACAAGCCATTTTCTCTTTTCGCTTAACTGAAGATTTTGAGTAATCATTGAGAAGAGGAAATGACAGCATTTTATAACACTATTTTCCCCTCACTTAATTTTGGATCGATTAAATAGTTGTTACTAATTACCTTCATTGGCAACAAAGGATATGTACCAGAAATCCTTAAGACAGTGCATTATTTTGAGCATACTATACTTATAAAATCCTCTTTACTTTAGAGCAGTTTTATGAAGATAGTTTACATACCATGTAATTCACCTATTTAAAGTAAACAGTTCAATGGTTCTTAGTATATTTAAGGAGCTGTGCAACCAACACAATCAATTTTAGAAGATTTTCATCACCTCCAAAAGGAAGCCTGTACTTATTAGCAGTCACCCCCAATCCCTCCTCCCTGCCAGTCCCTGGAAACCACTAGGTCTTTATGTATTTGTCTATCCTGGACATTTCATATAAATGGAATCATACAAAATGTGTTTTTTTGTGATAGATTTCTTTCATTTAGCATAATGTTTTCAAGGTGCATCCATGTTGGAGCACGTTTCAATACTTCATTCCCCTGTTACTGAATTGCAGCCCATTGTATGCACATATTACATTTCATTTATCTATTTATCACTTCATGGCCATTTGGGTTGTTTCCAGTTTTTGGCTATTATAAAAAATGCTGCTATGAGCTACTTTTTTATTAAGGGAATATGAAACATCGATCTGGAAGCAAATATATTTACTAATGACATATAACATTTATAATATCTCAAGAATAATTAGTTGAAATGAAGTGTCTTGCCTTGAATTTTATACTTTCCTCCTTCTGGTGTTTAGCAGATGGGTTGGGAATAGTGGAGGATAAACTAATATTTATTTATTGAGTACTTACCATATTTCAGAAACTATACTAGTTTCTGAATAAACACTATTTAATATTTTCACTCTCCACCATAATTATTTTGCATGTATGGATGGATAGTTGGATGGTCAATGGATGACGGATAGAAAGAGAAGAAGATAAAATTAAGACTCAAAGGAAAAAGGCAAATGTCGCACAGTATTCTCTAAACCTCCTGAATGGCTCGGACAAGATCAGAACTCAGCTTTTGGCCCATGTTTTTTTCTATTCTGTCTTACTTCATCATATTCCAAACAAAGATGAAGGCAGTCCTAAGGTCATCTAACAAAAGTTATCATATTTAATTCTCAAAATAGCTCTGCACAATAGTAGGACAAATACAACTAGCCTCTTCTACACAAGAGGAAAGGACTTAGGTCAGATCACACTCCATAGAAGTTTGAGTCAGGCTGTCTGATTATGGTCTAGTTCTCCTTCCACACAGCTCACAACAAGAATCACAGGCATGAGTTAGCAAATAATTTAAATCATGAGAACTATAATTTAGAACATTCTTACGAAGTTAAAAGTAAACTGCTCATGTCACAAAAATGATGACCTGAATCCCTAATAAAAATATATAGAAAAGAACCATCAACCAAACCAGTTATTTCATTCTTCGCTGTATAGTATAGTAGTTAGCATTCCCTCTTACCTGCTAGCCTGGCCAGCAGGAGAGGTGCTTTGCGTTAAAAGTCCTTTGAGACAGTAGTTTCTATGGGCGGCTATTATTACCTCATTGAGCAATTGATTTTGAAGTGCAGGGAAATGGACGGTGATTAAGTCAACCCATATGCCACTAGTCCTTAAGATTAATATTTTACCTTACAATTTTAATAAACCATGATTTTAAAAAATAATTAGGCTTTAGGCATAGATTTCCAATTAAGCTTTATAGGTGCTAAGAATAATTTTTTCCAATGTTATATTATATCCATCAAATGTTACTGAGTATGCTATTTTGGAAGGAATTACTAATATTCACTTCCTATGAATAAGTTACTTGGAGTACAGCTCCCCAACTAATTCTTATTTGATTTTATTTGATGTTGTGGTAAACTAGAGCTTGATCATTTTTGGACACAGAATCACATTGCATTTTCTTAGTACCCATGGCTAGGCCTTCTTTCTGTCTACTTAGAATCTCTACCTGGAGGAACTGAAGGCTAAATGAAGCTATCTTGACCATCTAGATCACCTACCTTCTTCAGAAGTGAAGAGTGCAATGCAATCATTCTAACATTTAGATGTCAACTTAAAAAGCACCTAATTTTCTTTCAGCCTGTATCACAGGACTTTTCGAGGTATTTGTTTATACTGAAATAAATATCTGTCAAATCTTAAAGAAACCGAGACACAATGAGTGATTTCATATGTCCCTATTGCTGTTTGAAGTTTCTTCATCAAAGGCAAGCAATACTTTAAATTCCATATTTAAAAGGAAAGTGTGAAATGCAAATACCATGGAAAAAGTAACACACTGTCAAATTTATTCTGCTACACACTGGGGTAAGTATATATCTTGCAAAATAATTTAGAGTGGCTTACATATAAAAGAGTATCAGTGTACAAAGTATAAAACAATGGGATGGAAAAATGACCTCTTAAGTATATTCCAGCCTCAAAGTTTCATATATCTAAATCAAATACATAGTAAAAAAGAGGCATAATTATTCCCCAAAGCAACTAAGAAAAAAATTTGTTTACTTTTCCAAAATTATTCTATGTCTTCTGATAAGTACATTATAATTTCATGTTTTAAGTGAAAACTATGATTGGGGTTGCATTTCTGTAGCTTATTCATGCACATTGAACAATGCTATCAGTCGCTGTTTACCTGTAAACAAATGGGAGAGTTAAGATTCTATGTCGCAAAACAGCTAGCCAGGACAATAAAAGATCAAATGATCTGCAGTCTTCAATTATTTTAAAAAATTGTTTTCAAGAGAAAAACTACCAAACTATCCAATAGTTCTAAGAACTTAATTTAACTTTAATAACCATTTTGCATCTAAAGTGTTGTTTATTGTGAACCCAAACAACTTTAAATTTTATTTACAAAATAGGTGTCACACACAAAGGTAGAGTGGAATCATTTATTTAATTCATCTCTATTTTGCTTTTCCTGCTATTTATCTGTGTTTATATTTTAGAAACTATTAAAATGATTTTAGAGTTAAATATCATTAGAGAAATTCCAAATTTGTTTTTCTTGGCAAGTAAAATTCTTAACTTTTATGAGTGATGATCTGACTCTTGTAACTACTTTGTTCCTCCGTAAGCTTCATGTCTGGTGTCCTCATGAGTACTTGGTATGTTCCCTGGCACAGTGTAGGTGTTCATGGAATATTTCTTTAATGAATGAATGTACAAATAAATGAGATGGCAAAATCAGATACAGTTTTAATAACAGCTGAAGCTAGATGTAGTCTAGCTGCATAAAAGTTAATCACACTTCATTGCTGTTAACAGATAACTATCCTGTTAGCTAATAAGGTAAATAATCTGAATTGGGAGGTTGCAGAAGGCAGAAAACCCTTACAGAGTGTGTTGATTTTCATTTACAAAGAAAAATGCAGGGACTTGGCAATATTTTATGGTGGTAGCTTTAGCTACTAAGAACACATTTAAAAAATCAATTCTCTATCATGTTGTTCCTAGCAAAAGCAATTACCAGTTGATAAAATGTGTTTGCACAGTGATTACCTTGAGCTGAGATGCCAAATTTGGGAAAGGACTAGAGGAGGGCAAGTAACGTCTGCTAGGCGCTTGGCCTGGGCTCTGTGGGATTGTTGAGGACAAACAGACCTGGGTCAGCACTGGCTTGCTGCAGGGGCTGTTTCCTGGGGTGGTCAATAAAACCACGAAGCCTCTGAAGCACATGGAGTCTATGCTGATGGTTTGCTTTTTATTTTTCTCCATTTTCCCATCCTTAATACTGAAATGCAAAAGTTTGGAAGGCTCTCATGACATTCCAAAATAGAGTGTAAAGTAGAATTTACCAAGCATTTACTTTGCTTTCCTTCAGGTGCCATCTCATGAAATATGCTTGCATTCAACACTGATCTGCCTGTATTCAGATGAAGCTGTAGACCACTGTTGTTAGGACATGGATTTGCACCATTTTACCAACAGTGGGTGTGGATGTTATCTGGCACGTATTTTCATGAATGCTGTCAGGCAGCATACTTGTACCAAGGACAAAGGAAAAAGTTCATCTGGCTTTCTTGCAATTGCATCCATGACCATATCCATTTCTCACATTCACTCACATTCAATTTAATGCCCAGATAAGCATTATGATGTGTTTAACAGCATAGGTTTACAAGCTACACGAACCTGGGCTAGTTATTTGAATTCTCTTTGCTTCAAAACTTGTACTTATCTCAAAGGGTTGTTGTGAGGCTAGAATGAGTGGAAATATACCAAGTATTTAGAAGAATGGCAGGCATGTAGTAAACAATCAATAAATGTAAGCTATTACAATTATCATTGTGCTTACTGTTATTGTTAGTACTATTATTAGATATTTTGTTCTCTTCACTATAAGCCAAAACTAATGGAGGAAAATTAGGGCAATATCTCAGAGGGTTGAATTTCTTCTACTTTAATTTTTATTTTCTTCTCCCTCACCTATGTGTAAATAATATGTGTGTGTATGTTGAGGTGAGGGTGTAGGAGACTATCAACAGCAAGGGGAAAAGTAGAAACTTAACCTCAGTGAAGAAGGTAGAAGAAAATGGGACGGCCATCTATGATGGTTAATTTTAGGTGTCAGATTTACTAGACTAAGGGATACCCAGATAGTGGGTAAAGCATTATTTCTGGGTGTGTCCATGAGAGTGTTTCCAGAAAAGATTGGCATTTGAATCCACGGACTGAGAAAGGAAGACCCATCCTCACTCAATGTAAGTGGGCACCACCAAATTGGTTGAGGCCTAGATAGACAAAAAAGGAAAAGAAAAGGACAAAAATAGTACTTATCTCAAAGAGTGGTTGTGAATTATCTCTCTCTCTTTCTCGGAGCTGGGACACTCTTCTTTTCCTGCCCTTGGATATCAGAACTCCCAGTTCTCTGGTGTTTAGACTTGGGGACTTAACCTGGGTTCTCAGGCCTTTGACCTCTTGGAGTGGGCCACACCACTGGCTTCCCTGGTTCTCCATCTTGCAGATGGCCTGCCATGGAACTATTCAGTCTCTACGATCTCGTGAGCTAATTCTCATAAGGAATCCCTTCTCATCTATCTATTCTATTGGTTCTGTCTCTGGGGAGAACCCTGACTAACACAACATCTCTAAGTTTCACTCCAAGAGAGTAAGCAACATGTTTTATTAAATTGTATTACCATTTAATTTACAATAAGGATTTTAGAATTTTATAACAAGATTCTAAAATCTCAATGATTTACTCTGAATCTGGTCATCACTATGATATTGATCATCATGGTTATGCTATTAAATTTATGTTTAACAATGCAAAAGCAGAAGTCTTTCAGAAGGAACTCGTACAAGTTAGCCATCTTCCTTAAGAAAGTAGCACAGACTATTAAGAACTGAATTATGTTGTAATTCTTATACTGCACTCTCTTCTAGTATTATGGAACATAAGCTTTTCTAGCAGGCAAAACTTAACTGAAAACCTACAATTGCTGATTTTCACCTAATGGAGTAGGACTGTTGTCAGTTCCAATAGAGAAGCAGAGTAATGACTTTTCTAGCTGGCAGTCATAGAAAGAAAAGAAATACTGAGCACAAATAATTTGATAAAGGAACTGGAATTTTAAAACTCTAGCAAAGTATAGTCACTTTAGCTGATCTAAATTTTACAGTAAGATCTGATTTGAAGAATGAACACAGTAGAGGGCAGGTTTTGCATTCAAAATAAAACAGTCTTGCTACATTAAACAAGTGGACAGATATAATAGGATAAAGCTTAGGCAGGCAAGTGCAGGGTTTTTATTACTGATAGAAAAGGCTACCTGGGTAACATGTACGAAAGACGGAGAAGTGCTGCCACTTTGTGGAGAAGATAGAAAACATTCTTAAGGGTAAAAACAGACTATAAACTAGATGAGATCCACAGAGAAGTTCAATAGCATGATGTGATTTTTTTTTTTTTTTGAGATGGAGTTTCACTCTTGTTGCCCAGGCTGGAGTGCAATGGCGCGATCTCGGCTCACCACAACCTCCGCCTCCCAGTTCAAGCGACTCTCCTGCCTCAGCCTCCTGAGTAGCTGGGGTTACAGGCATGCGCCACCACGCCCGGCTAATTTTATTTTATTTTATTTTTTTTGACAGAGTCTCGCTTTGTTGCCTAGGCTGGAGTGCAGTGGCATGATCTCGGCTCACTGCAACCTCTGCCTCCCAGGTTCAAGTGATTCTCCTGCCTCAGCCTCCTGAGTAGCTGGGATTACGGAGCCCACCACCACACCCAGCTAATTTTTGTATTTTTTTTTAGTAGAGACGGGGTTTCTCCATGTTGGTCAGGCTGCTCTTGGACTCCCGACCTCAGGTGATCTGCCCGCCTCAGCCTCCCAAAGTGCTGGGATTACAGGCATGAAGTCACTGCTCCTGGCGTATGAAATGATTTTAACAAGGAATGAGAACTACAACGTAATCCTATTTCTATATCCAATTTTGTTTATACCAATAGATGCTGTGATGTAAGCAACAATCTGAGAGAAAAGCAACCAGAAAGGAAATAGAAATAATTTAGTAATGGATTGAAGGCAGCTTTGTAAGGAAGACATGAAGGAAGTAGAGATACCTGATCTATAAAGAAAAAGAGTAAGGTAGATTTGTTAATATGAGCCTTTATTTTTCTTCTAGGGATTGAATCTTTATTTTTCCATGTTTCCTTCAGGTGGCAAAAACAGGTTAGGAAAGAGGAATCTACAGGATGAACACTTATACGTGTTTAAGTAACTTGCTCAAAGACATATAGCTAGAAACTATCAGAGCCAAATTTTGGTCAGCATTTGCTTGATTCCAATATCCAGATTCCACCATCTTATACTGCTTCTTTATTGCTATTTCTATTGGCATTTTTAGCAATCCCTGTAAGTTACTAAATGTTGCTGCTTTTTGACAAGGTGGCTATGGTTATGTCTCACCACCTCTGAGTCCAATTCAACATCAACACCAGCAGAACTTGTCAAAGTCCACAGCTTTACTGTGGGATTATCTCATACTAGTTATCTAGTTTTTTCTTGCTACTGGTTGTTACATATTTCATTCAACACCTTATGAATATAGCACAAAAAAAGGCAGCCTAACTTTAGCTCAATCTGGAAGGGCATTATATAGTCTATTTATCATTCAACACTTCAATGCATAAACCTACGTATGTAACTCCTTATTTAGTCCAGGTAAGATATAGCATTGCTTTTAGTTCAAATACTCATAACAATTTTAAATCATGCCCTACATATTTTAGGTTCTCTATTGTAACCCACAAGAAGATCTTGCTTCCTTATCATTTTAACAACTTTGTTGCTGATGATGGGGTGGGGGTGAGGATTGTGTGTGTGTATGTGTATTTTATGTGTGAATGTGTAGTATGAAGAAGAATCAGTAACTGTAGAGTGCAAATAACAATAAGTTTTAATAAAAACACTTCTGACTATGTTAATGATAGATAAATGAATCAAAAAGCGAAGAAGAGGAGAAAAACAGAAAGAAAAGGAAGGAGAGTAAAACAGGAGGCTAAAAGCAGAGAAAGTTTTGTAAAATGTAGGGGAAGAAGAAAGTCAGAAAAGAGGGAGAAAAATTAGACTGACTCCCAGGATTTTAAAACCTCACTTTAGGTGGCTCATGATACAACATTACAGGCATCTACACATAAATACAAAAACAACATAGTGTATACTTTGAAGAGAAGTCAGTATTTGGATTTTTATAATATCAGAGTAGATTTTGAGCTTAAGGCAATAATTATACAGCATCCTTTTCACATAGATATAATGTTTCTAACCCATTGTCAAAAACTACGTATATTCTGGCCCATTGTTAAGAAATAGACATGGATTTTCACACCATCCATGCCAGTTGTCTGGTCCCTTGTTGTCAATAATTACCTACAACACCAAGATGGAAAACTGGAGTTGGGACTTAGTACAAATCCATGTGACAAAACAAACCAATTGGTTTATCCAGTGACCAAACTCAGATGTTATAAATCTGTACCTGTCCATCTGTTCCAATGGTGCCACCACAGTCAGCAAGGAGTTCTGACATGTCATAGTAGCTAACGAACTCCCATAAACAGGCCTCTAGGTTCAGGTTCCGGTAGAATCGCAAGGTATTGGAACCTCTGATGGACAAGCTGTACTGGTAAGGATATGTCTCTCCAATTATTTCTGGATTTTTGGTAGCATCAGTCAAGAAACCATAATGAGTCTTCACTTCAGTATAATCCAGGAGGTTGGAGCACTTGTGGTTTCCAACTCTTGTGCCATCAGGGCTGAGGGTGAGCTCAAAGTTGGAAAGCTCTCTAGTGGAGATCACGGGGAGCATGCCTATGATAAATCGAAATTATTGTTAACATTCTTTCAAGTAGCCAAGAATTTTGAACACTTTAAAACTTCTTTATCTCTTAAGAAAAAAAGTGTCATAAAATGCCATACAGCAGTGGTGTATGGCATACAGATCAAAGTGGTGTCCAGGCCCGGTGACGTGGCTCATGCCTGTAATCCCGGCACTTTGGGAGGTCTAGGTGGGTGGATCATCTGAGGTCAGGAGTTCAAGACCAGCCTGGCCAACATGATGAAACCCTGTCTCTACCAAAATTACAATAGCTGGGCATGGTGGCGGGTGCCTGTAATCCCAGCTACTTGGGAGGCTGAGGCAGGAGAATTGCTTGAACCCGGAAGGCAGAGGTTGCAGTGAGCTGAGATCGCACCACTGAACTCCAGCCTGGACAACAAAGGTGAAACTCTACCTCAAAAAAAACCCCTACAAAAAACAAAAAAATAAAAAAGTGGTATACTAAGAACCCTGGGGTTCCCCAGGAAAATTTCAAGAGATCCATGACTTAATCGCTATTTTCACAATGATAGTAAGTTATTATTTGACTTTGCCACCCATATTCTCTCACAAATGCGGTTTTTCAGAGACTACAAGATATGATAAGTTGCAACAGATTGAATGCAGAAGCATAGAATCCAGTTATCTTCTATTAAGTCAGACATTAATGATATCTTCGAGAATATAAAAGTGCTACTCATAATTTTTTTTGTTTTATAACATAGTTTTTTAAAGGATGTATTTCATGTTAATATGTAATGTATTTCTTTTTGTAATTTTTAAATAAGTGAATAAATAACAATTCCTCAGTTTTAATTTAAAATCCAATAAATATTTATAGATATCACCCACATAAACAAAATCTCTTTGAGATCTTCAATAATTTCTAAGATGTCCTGGATCATAAATGTTGAAAACTGGCCATGCGTGGTGGCTCACATCAGTAATCCCAGCACTTTGGGAGGCCAAGGCAGGTGGATCACTTGAGGTCAGGAGTTTGAGACCAGCCTGACCAACATGGCGAAACCCCGTCTCTACTAAAAATGCAAAAATTAGCCAGGCATGGTGATGCACGCCTGTAATTCCAGCTACTTAGGAGGCTGAGGCACGAGAATCGCTTGAACCTGGGAGGTGGAGGTTGCAGTGAGCTGAGATCGCGCTACTGCACTCCAGCCTGGGTAACAGAGTGAGACTCTGCCTCAAAAAAAATTTTTTTAAAAAGTTGAAAACTACCACCATTAAAAAGTACAGGCTAAGGACTGAAAATTTGTTCCGTAAAGGGTCAAATAGTAAATATTTTAGCATTGTGGTCCCTGAGGTCTCTGTTGACTGTTCAACGCTGCCATCAGAGTGAAAGCCACTACTATGTGAAAGAAGAAACAGAACTGTGTGCAACAAAACTTTATCATGGGCAATGGATTTGAATTCCATACCATCTTTATGTCTCAAAAGTAGACTTCTTTTTTTTTCCCCAAACATTTAAAAATATAAAACCTATTCCTAGCTTGCAGACCATATGAAAACAGGCAGCAGACTGTATTTGGCCACAGGACATAGTGTGTTGAGCCCTGGCATAAGCAATACAGCAAAAGACTATGAACCAGTTCTTCTCTTTGAGCCTTTCACACCTCTTCCTCTCAGATTCACTCGGAGCAAAACTCCGGCCGCACAGAAGAAGTGGTCAGCCTCAACTACACTTCTGGCAGAGCTGTGGCTATTGAACATTGAACAGTGCATTCAGAAAACGCAAAGCCAAGCCCTAGAAGTGGCAGAAGAGACCACTCTTTCTTTTAGGAAATAACTCTTATAGGTCTGTGTTTCCCTGATGGGTCCCTTCTCAGCCCTTTGCAGCTCAAGTCACACCTCCACATGGACCTAGAGACCGGGTGGTTCAGGGACCAACATTATGCTATAAAGGAAGGAATGCAGATTCCTGACCACCTGCCCTTCCAATCCCCAGAAAAATCTCAGGTTGTAATAGGAAGACATAGCAGATGTTCTTGTTCTGGGGGAGGTAGATTCTATGTTGCAGCTCCTAATCATATTTCCTCTCCCTTAGCTACATAAAATATAACTAACATATCAAGTAATTTTATTAACAATTTGCTATAAGTATAAAGTGAATTGAGTGGAAAATAACTTGAAAATGCCTTCCGCACATGGTAAAATATTCATAAAGTATGATAAAGTTATTGATGCACACATTCTGGTCATGGCTACCTAGCCAGAGAAAATAGACACAATATTTAATACCTGTTAGTTTCATTTTTTATTTTATTTAAATATCTTGGAAATGTCTTACAGTTACATGATAAATATTGAGAGACACATAAAACTCCAGCTATAAAACTGCAACACATGTTGAAGGTAGGTACAAAGATGTCAAATACTTTACTGTAACTTCAAGTTTACGATTGAAGATGCATTTGTACTCTTTCATAAAAGCTAGACTAGGTACCAAAGTTTTGTTTTATCGTGTCTGGATATGTATTACATCTACCTAATTTTAACGAATGCTTACATTGCCATAGTTATAAAAACAGGGTAGAACAAAGCTAAAACAGTTGAAAGAAGCGGAAGGACTTGAAGCTCAAGTTGCAAATTGAACGTTTATTTAAGCTTGGTTATTTAGAAGATGAAGGAAAGTACAACAGGTAATGAGGAGTCCAAAACAATTCCATGGATTTGCTTACCCAAGTCACCTACCATCTATGTGTGGCATTGTGACAGTGAGCTTGATAAGGTTTGTGTAGTCTGGATCCTCAGGGCCTGTGTAGCGCAATTTAGCTGAGAACGGCTCTGCTCCAACAACCCCAGGTACACGGGGCTGACAAAGACCTTGAAAAAAAAAAGACCATATTTATGCGAAAAGAAGGTAATCAATAATACCTAAAGAACATTTCAGAAAATAGGAGCTATTATTTTTCTGTGTACTTTCAACTTCTCTGTGGAGTAGGGCATGGCTAAGAGTGTACATCACGTGATAAGGAATTAGAAGTCCACAGGGTGAGAAGTAATCACAGCAGACAGTTAGTGGCCACTTGACAATTTATGGATTGTTCAAACTTTGAGAAAAAATTTGTTACCATTCAATGTAACTTAATGTGCGCTGGTTATTCTAGATCATGGTCATATTCACAAAATCATTTAAATATAAAGTATGAACAGATACAGTAAAAATGATTGAAAGTCAGTAGGATAAAAGTAAGTGTAGTTAAACCAAGTAAATGTTATTTTTACTCTAGAATAATATACTTATCATTAGTTATGTTTACATTACTTATAAGTGAATAAAACTAAAACTGTGCTCATTTTAGGAACAAAAACTAAAGTCTCCTTAAAAATCAGAGAGCAAAATATGTACAGTAGAGTTTTCTCTATAGATGTAATTTTTTACAGTATGTGTATTATACATTATAATCCATTTTATATTCATCTCTTTCTGTCTCATATCTCCCAGTGACCTTCAAGAATTTGGACATGAAACTCTTTCTTCAGTATTTCCTTTAGGAAAATAGTGGGGTTTCTATTTGAACATCATGAAAGGAACCAAGATGCTGAATTATAATTTCAGGAGAACTTGGAAAGATACAATTGCTTATCTATTTGTATAAAACAGAGAAAACAGACAAATATGTATTAGAATAGCAAGGAAATCAGAGTCAGGCCCCAGCATAGAGGCTGTCTGAATTATTAAAAGAGAGAATCATTTTAAGGCATTATTTAAACATTTGATCCTGAATATATAGTAGTCACAGGTGGGACATATGACCTCTATGCAGTAAATTTACTTTTGAATGTGGTGTGCAAATAGATGATTTAGAAATAGAATCAAATATATACAACCGTTTTTAAGAAAAATCTCATTAAAAATTATTCTGCAGAGTGAAGGATTTATTTATACAGTGGATTTCCTGTCTTTCCAATGTTGTCCCCAGCCACATCCTATTCTCCATCCCCAATGTGTCTTTGCTCCAGCCTTAAATACAGTCTCTCTTGTAATACCAAGGTGTTAATTTGCACGTACCCCTCTATCTGGACTGCCCTTCCCCTCCCGTCCCCAGCAAAATCCTACTCACCCAACAACCAGCTGGTTTCCTTGCATGGTATGAGCTCTGTTCAGATCTGAGCCTTGCATACCATTTTGCCTTGTCTCCTGGTTTTTCCTCCTCTCCCTCTCAGAAGCTTCCCCATTTCTCTGCTTGCCATTCCCACAATATCCCACATTCTTTGTTGCTTTTATGAGTTGTTGCTCATGCTTGTTTTCCTCTACTCTTTTCAGATTCAGCTTGAGCCTCCCCTCTTTGATAAGCCTTTCCTGACCCACTCAGGGTAAAACTAATCACTTCTACCTGTGCATTCCTGTGCCCTGTCTAGACTAAAATGTGTCTGCATCTTCAACTGGACCAAGAATTCCTCAAAAGCAGGGATCCTGTCTTCTTTATTTTATTGCCAGCACAAAGCATTGTGTCTGGCATATAATAGATACTTAAAGGTAGAATGAATAAATATTTTGTTTTCTAATACATAATTTTGTAAAAATAGATTTTAATTTTTCACTACTTACAAAATATATGGAATATGTGGGACATTGGAAGTATTAATAACCAGAAAGTAGACATTTGTAATATTGCACAGTATTCCAGTGATCTTCAGGGGAAAATGGCAATGACTGACCTTCTTCTCTGCTGATGGTTACAATAGGGCTCATGAGCTCCAGGCCTTCATCCCCATTGGTGTTCACAGCACGAGCTGCGCACTGTACCCGGGAGCCAGGCTGAAAGTATATGGAGTCCAGCGTGACCATCTTGGATGACGTAAAAAAGGTGTCGAAGTCCACTTCTCTCATAGGGCTGGTCACACCGTCAGGGCCCGCAGGTGCACTAATCAGCCACCGGTACCGCGTCAAAGTGTCATTGATGTTCTCACTTGCACAGATAGAGCCTGTTTTATCGTAGTCTGAATATTTGGGGTTGCAAGCCTATGGAAAACAAATGACTGTGTTAGGAACAGAGTGTAGAACAGGTGGAACGCATTCTTCTCCCGTTCTCTGCCATCGAGTTTTCACTGCTGCTTTCCCCAATTTCCACATGCTGTTCATACAGCTTCCGAATTTTGATTCCCAGGCATGATAACATTTATAAACATAATCTTGCATTTCAAACAGCTTATTGGATGTTTCTATCTCTAACTTAATATGTGTAAAATTGTTATTTATACCATAATCTCTTGAATCATCAGATTTGCCAATTATCCTTATTCTCTCTTTTTTCCTCCCCCCCTTCCTGTCGCTCATCTTACCCCCCTTATCCAGTAAGTCACGAACTCGGCTGATTCTTCTTTTACAGTATTGCTTAAGTTGATGCCTTCCTTTCCATTTCCAGCAGCACTTCTCTGTCTAATTCAGCATCTTTTCTTCCAGTCCACTGACACACGACTGCCCTGTTAACCTGCCAGTTTAACCCCTCTGATCATTCTTCCATGTGAGAACTCTTCGCTACCCAACAAATGAAGTCCAAATTTCTTAATATGACATTTAAAACTCCCTATACTTTGACGCCAAATTATCTCTGCCTTGTTGACTCAATAAACATGTATTGTGTACCTTTTATATATGTGATTTTAGAAGTGCTGTTGTAATATAAACATAAGTAAGTCATAATTTTAGCTCACAAGGAGCTTAAACTTAGAGTCAAGAAAAGGCAAATTTTGAAAGTAGTGATAATTTGCTATTTCTTATGCTATTTTTTTCTAGCTGTAGCTCACGTTGCAGTCCCTTCTTCCTAGAATG
Organism: Pan paniscus; assembly: GCF_029289425.2. NCBI lineage: Eukaryota > Metazoa > Chordata > Mammalia > Primates > Hominidae > Pan > Pan paniscus. Next base: position 38,389,952 of record NC_073263.2, on the reverse strand, counting down.
ACCTTCCCTTATCAGACTTGCATCCTAAAGAGTCAAAATTCCACCTGACCATCCCAAACCTCCCCTCATATATGGAGCTGCAGCTCTGACTTCTAATTTGTATCATTTTCATGATAGTGGTTATATCTTGCCTTATATTAGAGTTACCAATTCCTATATTCTTTTCTTCATCTCTAAATATCTTGAATGCAGACTTCATATCTTATTTATTTTTCTATTGGTGACAGACTGAGATAACACACTATGTACACATCAGTTAATGAACCTTTGTTGGGTGAAGAAAGAAAAATGGGAGTTTTATTTGATTAGTGTTATATATGCAAAGCTCAAGGCTTAAACCATGTAGTATTTTTCTACTTTCATTTCTTCATAACAAAGCCAATGCTATATTGATTATAATTATTTGAAATAATTATCTTACAATTTTCCTCAATTTTGTGAATCTCCTACTCACTGTGATACAGATGACAGGATAGCCAGACATGGGTTCAGCACTCTCCTTAGCTTTGGAAGTGTCGTCATACATCAACAGGGATACAATTTGAGGGACAGAAGGGAAAGTGACATCTGCCATGCTGCTCATTTCTTCTATGTACACAATGGCTTTTGTCAACTAGAAGGAAAAGATAATTATCACTGATTAGTGAAATATTAAACTTTTGATGCTTCTACCATACAGGACAATACTCACGATCCCTGGCAAACCCATGGTCTCATTATGATGCAAATTGTCATACTCAGAGCCCCTGGAGAGCAACAGGCCCTAAGTGGCCTGCAGCACATGACCTTGGCACCTTGTTCACATCTTATGGTTCCAGGGAGGGCAGCTGAGCCCAGGGCAGTCAATCCAAAGATTGGCCAGTGGCCCATGAGGTGTTTGGGCTCTAATTTATTTTCTTTTCTCCAGTTGTGATGACAGTAGCTAAATGTGTCTTGGGGTTGTGAAGGGAAATTTTATGAAGGAGTCAATTCTTTGACAGTGGGAGTAAAGCTGGAGGACATTCTGAAGGAAGGAAGATCACAGAGGTCATGGGATAGTGTGAGCCTGGATGAAGCAGATGCTAGTAATAAGAAACTCTTTGAAGCAGCCAAGGGCAGAAGGCACCGCCTGAAACCCAGGCAGGGGAGAATTTGAGATCCAGACAGAAGAGGAATCTATGAACACCTGCTGCTGGGCAAGGTGACAAGAACACCTTGCTGTGAGTTTGCCCTGGCTCCCTAATAACCTTCCAACATCTGACTACATAGCATAGTTTCCTGAACTATCTTTACACGTATATTTTTAAAAGAAGCTTTCATCACTGGAAGTAATTCGAGTGACTATCCTTTTCACCCAAAAGAATTTCATACGCTACTCCATAAAAATAATAATAAAAGATTATGTGATGAAGACACAAAACTATATTTGATAAAGATTGCCCATACTTGAGTTTTAAATAACTTGATAAAAAGCAAGGCACTGTAGTAGAAAAACCATCAAGCAGTAAAGATTACAAAATGATAAAAATATTTAAGGAAAAACGTTTCCCAGCTTGAACTCATACTAAAGTGAAACAAAAAAAAAAAGTAATACAGTAAATTTAAGCAAAGACATAAAAAATTAATACATTCCAAAAAGACACGTAGTTTTAAAAATTATTTCCAATGTAAAGGTCAACATTCTGTGGAATTATGTTCATTTTGAGGAAAATCTGGTTAGTGAGACAATATAAATTAAATAAGTATAGACAACAAGATTTAGGACTGCAACATTTTGATCACGAGGCTGTGGACATCAAATTCTGATAAAGCCAGGAGAAACAGACCTTGATTTGGAGGGTTAGCAAACTGCTTTGTGGATTCGAATATGTTTTATAAGTTGTGGCACTGAATTAATAGTTCCCTCTTTACTCTGAGATGTTGCTTTCTCTCTGATGGTTAATCCCAAAGTCAATGAATCATTACTGACTGACATGGGGAAGGGAAGTGCACAGGTTTGGGGCTCAGTGGCTTCAGTCCTTGAGTTTCGACAAACATGATTTTTCAAAGAAAAAGATGCGCATTTCTTGGCTATGATCTAATCAGAACAAAATACATTTAGGTGATAAAAAGAGATTATGCATATCTCTTTCACGTAAGGCTTGTTCAAAGTCTCCTCATTTTATTGTACACTATGTGATTGCTTTTATGCATTTTCTCTGACAAACTGCTAGCCATGAATTTACATACACATTACATTACTTACCTGAGTCTCTGCTATCATATTTTCATCAGGTTTTAGGTGAACAGTGAAGGCCTCTCTCATCTCTCTCACCCCGTCAAAGATAACTTCGATTTCAACCACGTGCTGGGTTTCCCCTTCCTTAAACTCAATTTCTACAAATGTAAAATCACAGATTTAAATCATTTGCATATGAATATGAGAAGTTTTCTTTTTTTTTTTTTTTTTTTTTTTTTTACTGTGCCCTACAATGAGAAATACATTTAACACTGTGGTCCAGTATATTTGGGTGTGTGTGTAAAATGAAATCAAATGTTTAACAAACATCACTAATTCTTATTCTATGCATTTTACTTTAATATTTTCTTTTTTCCCAAGACTTTATTTTTTTAATTTTTTTATTTCCATAGAGTTTTAGGGGAACAGGAGGTGTTTGGTTGCATGAATAAGTTCTTGAGTGGTGATTTCTGAGATTTTGTTTCACCCATCACCCAAGCAGTATACACTGTACCCAGTTTGTAGTCTTACACCCCTCACCTCCCTCCCACCCTTTCCCTGGAGTCCCAAAAGTTCATTGTATCATTGTTATGCCTTTGCATCCTCATAGCTTAGCTCCGACTTATGAATGAGAATATACAATGTTTGGTTTTCCATTCCTGAGTTACTTCACTTAGAATAATGGTCTCCAGTTCCATCCAGGTTGCTGGGAATGCCGATTTTATCTGAAGGAAATTTTTAATAATAAGACATTGGTTCTTTGGCCCACAGTTTGAAAAGATGCTGAATTATGGGAGGGACAATCAATAGTTCTAATATTGGGACATAATCAGAAAAATTAACCTCTTATTCTCCAGAATTTCTAAACCAATAGGACTCAAGAAAATGAATATGATCATAAGTATAATAGAGTGTGAATGGGATTTACATTATGTACATATGTAGAAGAGCTGGATAAATAATTGTTGAGTTTTTTATAAAATATCAAATTATATTTCAAGAAGACTTCTTTGTGTTTTTCAGGGAAACTTAGACAAGTTATTTTAGATAAATGCTAGTGATTTTTTTCCCTTCACCCTGTCCTTTCTCACTAAAAAAGAATTGCTTCTTTGTCATGAAAGTTAAATCTAGAATCCTAAAAAAAAATCAGCATTATTTTCTTAACCACTCATTTCAAAATTGCTAAAAAACATGAAAATTATCAGATTTTATTGAAATCATAATTAAGCAGCTGATCATACTGTAAACCATAGATAAACTATTTTGTTGGTTTTACTATACCTTTTAAGATACTGTTTCAAAGGAGAAAATATAAAGCCTATAAAGCATAATTATCCCAATTAGAAGAGTCAACAGATGCCAGTTTCTGATGTAGCTGCAGTTCAATTATTATAATTCTAAATTACAAATCCTTTAGAGTCTGGAAGAAGAAAATGAATTGCCAGTGCATTTTCCTTTTTCTGCTTCAATTTTTAAATTATCAGGTACGAGGAGCAATTTTCTTCTCTTTATCTTTAAATATTTTTTTCTTTTCTTTTTAAAATTAGTTCTCTGTCTCTAGATACAGCAACTATTCCTATCAGCCTTCACATATTATAATGAGGCCATCAGTCTCAGATTTCTTATACCCTGAGAGAACTTACAGTTCTTGTTCCAGAGAAGAAAATAGCTAATCATTTGTTTGATTTGACCTGTATGATGTGACATTAAAAACTGGGTTTCTAACACTTAAATATCTGGGAATTTCATAAGAAAATAGAGATTTTTGAGTTTTTTGGCACCTTCCTGAATGGCAGAAAACTACGAACACTAGGCTGTGATAATACAGCCTTTTCTTGGCAAGGAATGGGCTTGCTGGCTTAATGACACTACAATCACGCCATTTTCTCTCATATTTTCCTTGGTTTACTCGTTTTCATTGCTTATCTTAGACATGTAAGCATTCAAGGTTTTGTAATGCCTTGAGTTATACAAACCAAATTTCTTAGAATTTAAAAAATTAAATATTTATTTTAAATATTTGTTATTGTTTTCTGATAGTATACTTGCTGGACGGTGGTCAAGTTTTCTCATTCACATTTATCTTTTTCTGTCACTTTAGACTATTTTAGCATGAAAAAATTTCAATTTTTTTTCTATATTTAATTTTTTGTTTTTTTTTTTGCAAAGAACTCACTTCAGTTTGAACCTGAAAAGGAGAAATTAGAAAATGTTTCAGAAAACTATTCCTTAAATTTTTAATATAAACATTATAAAACACATGTTGACATTTATTGGATAAAAGAGACCAACAGGTTTATTTAATGTTTTAACTTTTTTCTGACTTTATTTTTCAGTTTACTACATAGCTATAATTTTGTTTCCGTTTAGCAAAAGGAATCATTTTACTTCCAAGAAAAACATTTTCTGTTAAAAGTCATGTTTTCAATATTTAAAAGACTCTTCTTTCATGTAAAATCTGCTCATTATAGAAAGACATTTAATATTTTATAATTCAGTAGCTAATCAGTTTTGTTTTCCCTTCTCTGGGATTACATGTGATTTATTTCAAATATATATTTTGTTTTACATAGAGAATAATCTGGGGATAACTTTGAAGCTCTAGAGTAGTTCATCAAATTATAACCATTATATGGAAAGAATATACAAGCTCCTTTGTAGAAGACACCATTTTTTATATTGCCTCACTAACTTTATTACTGATTCAGTGATACCTATCAGTTGTTTTCTCAGCTTTGTTTGTAAATTAGATAAAGATGAATGCCTGAAGTGCTAAGATCATCAAGAACTAATGACTCTTGATAGTAAGAGGTAGGAAAGGAGAAAACACAGTGAATAATTAGACTCCAAATAATTCATAAATGTAATATTGGACATAAAGTTACTTTTATTTTGTAAGCAAATAATTCAGAGAGAGAGCAAGTGAGAGAGAAGAACTGATTTGTTTTTTTTTTTTCAGACGGAGTTTTGTGCTTGTCTCTCAGGCTGGAGTGTAATGGCGGATCTCGGCCTCTGCTTTCCAGGTTCAAGCCATTCTCCTGCCTCAGGCTCCCAAGTAGCTGGGATTACAGGCATGTGCCACCACGCCTGGCTAATTTTTGTATTTTTAGTAGAGACGGGGTTTTGCCATGTTGGTCAGGCTGGTCTCGAACTCCTGACCTCAGGTGATCCACCCGCCTCGGCCTCCCAAAGTGCTGGGATTACAGGTGTGAGCCAACGCACCCGACCAGAACTGACTTGTTTTAATTACTGATAAAAGTAAATGGCAGGCTGAGTTTGGTGGTTCATGCCTTTAATCCAAGCACTTTGGGAGGACAAGGTGGGCAGATCACTTGAGACTAGGAGTTTGAGGCCAGCCTGGCCAACATGGTAAAACCCCATCTCTACCAAAAATACAAAAAATTAGCTGGGCGTGGTGGTGCATGCCTGTAGTCCTAGCTTCTTGGGAGGCTGAGGTGGGAGGATCACTTGAACCTAAGACACGGAGACTGCAGTGAGCTGTGATTACGCCACTGCATGCTAGCCTGGCCAACAGCGTGAGACTCTGTATCAAAAAAAAAAAAAAAAAAAAAGATGGTGACATGGCCCAACATTTGCAAAAGGAGAGGGATGAAAGACATCTCTAAGTGGCTCCTAAATCCTAGAGAATTTATTGTCTCTGTGGTTAATATTTCACTATACTTTTACTGTCCTTTGTTAACACAAAATTTTTTGGTTTAGATTTAGATTGCTGGTGTTCTCTAAACTAAAATAGATTATTATCACAGTTATCATGCATATTGCAATGACATAGAAAAATATAGGAAATTATTATTTAATCTGGTAACTACAATGAAGGTAAAACCAATAGAAAACCAATTCAAAACAGAAGGTTATTTAGCACATTTACTCAAAATTTCCCTAAGTCCTAACACATATACCCTGTAAGTCAAAAAGAAAAAAATCTTGGAAATAAATTCCATTGTGTATGTTTTACTGAACGAGAGGAATTTAAAAGAGTATGTCTATATTTTAATTGAAATAGCTCAGAGACAGAAAGTCAAATACTGCTTGTTCTCACTTATAAGTGGTAGCTAAATAATGTGTACACGTGGACATAGAGTGTGGAATGATAAACACTGAAGGCTTGGGAGTGTGGGGGAGTGGCACGGGGTGGGTATTGAGAAATTACTTAATGGGTACAATGTACATTATTCTGGGGATGGATATACTAAAAGACTAGACTTCACTACTACATAATATAACCATGTAACAAAATTTCACTTGTACCCCTTAAAATTATACCCCCTAAAAAAGAGTGTCCTATTTTGATTTCAATTGGATGTTTCCCTTCTTTTCCTTAATGGCACTGGCACTGAAACACAGAGTTGGCATGATCCATCAGGAGACAGGCCCTGGGAGCCCCATACCTTCTGACACAGGGTGGTAGTCTTCTCCAGAGGTGGCCGAGCCATCCTTGGTGTGGACTCTCACAATAGAAACCTTTGAAGTGTCTCCTTGGCGAATCACTGGAATTCTTATAACCACCGACTCTCCAGGTTCTTTGGGTTCAGTGACACTAAATTTGGTTTCTCCAAATTTAATAACAGTCTCTAAAATTGTGGGAAACAAAGACAAATGAAATTGTTAGTAAGGGGAATGCTTTTCCTCCATTTCTAATGTTTGTTTCCATGTGGGAGGGGATAAATGACTATTACACTCCTGGCTTCTCTCTGTCCCCTCACTCAAAATTAGTGATGTGTGTGGAAGGAAAAGCTGGCATATGTTGTCCAGCTCCTTCCAGGGATCTAACCAGCCCCCAGAGAGCATGTGCTGCCAGCTCTCTATATGTGCCATAAATTACACATGAGCAGGCCACTGAAGGTGGGTGGGGAGGGAGGAAACTGTTGGTCCCCCTGTACCCAAGGGTGTGTATAGAGTAGAGGGCCAGTATGGATGTTTGGGAATTAGTGTTTGGATATAAGCCATATTCTCCAGCATCAACTTTATCAGTTTTAATGGTTTATTTTGTTCCCCATTTGCTTGTCTTTTTGCTATTTCTCAATTGCTTAAAAACCCTAGTCATAAAGCAGAGAAGGTGGGGGCATTTTTCTGAGTCACTTAAAACCTTGACTTGGATGGATTTTAGTTTCTAATTTACAGTTGAACAAACAAAAAAAGATTTCTTACTATCAGCATCATCTCGGATCCTTATGAGAGTTTCATTTTGTTCACCAACTGCAGCCCCAAAGGGAGAGTTGCTTTGTGGAGTGCCGAGTACCAGGCGGAGCTCCTCTACCTCCTCATACAGCACATCGTCCATCAGCTCAAGAATGCAGGGCTTTTCTGTCTCACCTGGAACAATAATGTCAGCAGGTCAATCACATCCCATAGGAATATATCTACAACTAGAATGTGAGCACCATAAGGGCAAGTTTGTTGATTTTCCCTGCTGTATCAGTGCAATAAATAGTGTTTGGCATGCAATAAGCCTTCAGCAGATATTTGCTGAATAAGTGAATAAATATTTAAGTACATGCAATGACCAGCACTTATTTGTATGGGGAATTTCTTTGATTTCTGTCTTTAAGCTCTGCCACTCATCTTAGAAAACAAGGGAAAAAGCACAAATGTCAATTTTATTTATGAATTTTTAGCATTACATTCAGAAAGCAAGATTAGCAGCCTTGCCCTGGTTGATCATTGTTAATCTGACCTCAACACTAGTTTCTAGTATTATTAACTTTTGACTTACTAAACAAATCATTGAGCCAAGTTTAATTCCTAGCATTGTAAAATCTGTACATTTGATATGCTTTTGTCCACTGAATAAGTTTTGAATAAACCATATATCACATCACTGGAAATCAATAAGTTAATGCAGATACCAAAAGGGCATTCATTCAACCTGTTAAAAATCGATTTCACTTTCCTCATTTATTGCACATAAAACCATGCCATATGCTTGTTGATATCGAGGAACTTGTATTTCCCTGATATATATTTCTGAGTAAAAATTCGGCTTCTTCAAATTTCACGAAAAAATTTCAAGTTCAAGCTTACCAGGGAGGAATGTGATGATGGAGGTATCAGTGTTTGGGCGTTCTTCAAAGTCCATCATCACCTGTGCAGACCCCTGCCGGGTGTAGCATCTCACTGAAGATCTGTACTGGACATCCCCGCTCCTATGGATCATTGTAACTATCTGCCCATCACTTTCGCTGCCAGTATACATTCGTTCTTTGAATTGCATCTTAGGCACTGCAAAAACAAAGGATTAAAGTGAACAGAAATTTCCTTGTGGAAAATGGCATTTCAGAAGATGTGATTTAGTGGAAAGAATAATGGAAAGTAAGTGAGAAGAACTGGATTCTGTCTCCATTCAGTCACTTGCCAATATTTTGACCTTGAGCAAATCACTTAAGAGTTTTGATTTCCTTACCTTTGACATTTTGCTCTGCCTGTTTGGTAAAGTAAGGGTATGCAATGAAATGTTAAAAAGTAGATAAAACCACAAACCTTAAGATATTTGTATCTACATGTTTCTTAGTCATGAGCCTTTCAGAATTTCCTGACATGAAGAACACTAAATATTGTGCACATAATTACAAGCATAGTTTACTCAGATCATGTGGGTAACTTGACTGTGTGTGTGGTGTGTGTGATTTTTAGGCGACACCTATGCTAGGTTAATTACGTATACGGCTCATTGACAATAGGTGAGACTCCTCCAAGCACTGTTGAAATCATCATGATTGAAGAGTGTTCAGAATTCCCTTGTGATGACGTGTCAGAGAGCTCTGCCATGTGTCCAGCAGAGGGTTGTCCCAGAACAGCATTTTTGGCACATTATTAAAGAAATTTTATGAGTGTCTAGGGGAAGGAGATGACAGAAAGTGTCTTGTGCTGTGAAGTGGAGAAAGATTATTGACACTCAGGAGTCTGTGCAGTTCCACATGGTTCCACCCAACTGTGGTGACGGGAATTCTTGAGGCACAATCAAGATACTGATGACATCACATTTTTTTTTCTTTAAGGTTTGAGAGAAAGAATAAAAGTTTTATTCTGAGACTGTCTAATTCTATCAAAATCATCAGGAGGAGAAAGGTGTGGTCAGCTAGGGTATTTGTTTGAGCTGGACTGTGTTCCTCTCAAATTCATATGTTGAAATCCCAACCCCCAATACCTGAGGATGTGACCTTATTGGTAGGCTGGGTCTTGACAGAAGTAATTAAGTTACAATGAGGTCTTTAGGGTAGGCTCTAATCCAATGTGACTGGTGTCCTCATTAAAAGGGGAAAATTAGACAGAGACACATACAGGGAACACCATGCAAAGAGACTTAGGGACAACATGGCCATCTTCAAGCCAAGGAGAGAGGCCTGGAACCTCCTTCCCTGACAGCCCTCAGAAGGAAGTGAGCCTGCCAACACCTTAAATTTGGACTTCCAGCCAACAGCTATGAGATAATAAATTTCTGTTATTTAAGCCACCCCGACAGTGCTACTTTGTTATGGAAGCCCTAGCAAACAAACAAATATATATATATATAAAATCATCTTGTTTATCATATATACATAAACCTTAGCTTATGATTTCAATTATCATTGTAAATTATAAAATTAATAAACACTCACAATCGGAGACAGAGTCATTTATGGACACTGTGGCTTTGCTGGGCTCGCCAAGGGCTGCGTTCATAGGCATGCGAAGCACCAGTTCAAATTTCTCAATTCCCTCCAGCACTGGTTGTCCAAGGTCATCCAGAATGACAACACGAACAGGCTGCATGTTGACTCCAGGTGCAAAATCTAAATTACGGCTGATGCCCACATAGTCTGTTCCAGCTATGACAGTAACAAAAAAATATTCAATTGGGGACTAATTAAATTTCAAAAAAGTATAAGAGATAAATTATGTAATTGTGTTTATAATTCTTCTTTTAAAAAATAGAGACCAGCATAACTCTACAGAAAAGTACATTTAATAAAATGCAAAAGATTAGTATCTGGATAACTACTGTGGTGATAGATCAAAGACCAGCTGCCGAACTTTATCCATGTTTCATGGTTAGACTTTGGATTCATTATTTTAGCTTTCTGTGCTATAGTTCCTCTAACTTTAGTTTGAAAATTCTCTAATAAAGGTAATAAAAATCAGGCTTAGAAAAATCAGCATATCAATCAAATATGTGATCCTCATAAATTACATATGAAATAGAGACATTTAAAATTTTGTTAACATTAATTAAGTATTTATGTATCTTTGCTGGAGCTGCTGTAGAACATCCTACTTAGGTATCTGGTTGCCTGTTAGTTAAAGCAACACATTTAAGGGGTACCAGCTCTGCCCACACTCCATCCACCTTTGTCCCAGGCAATGAGAGAAGCTTCTACTTTTTGATCTTTAATTTAATATTTTTCAGACAAAGGGGGTTATATCTAGTGTTGATACCTCCATTTACATCTAAAATAGTTAAAAACAAAACTGTCTTTTAATCTGTAGCCACTACATCCACAAAGATTGATAGTGGTGGGCAACAGATCGATAATATTGCTTCTTTCTTTGTTTTCATAACTTCTGCTCTTCTGACTCTCATTTTGTATCTACTTTACCTCCAAATGTGCAACTTTGCTTGAGTATATCTGTCTTTGATTCATTTTGTAGGATGTCCGTATCTCCCTGTGGTTCTTTTTATATTTTTTTCTTTTCCTCTGCTTCTTCCCCTTTGCTCTTATTTTTCTCTCTCCCTCCCCTCATCTGTGATTTGAATCTTTCTCTTAAAAATGATTAATTTAGTTAAACAAAGGTTTAATGGGCACCTGCTACGTGCAAAGCACTATACTGCTTCCACTACATTAAAATAGTTAAAACCTACGGGTGACTTTTAAAATGGTATAACCTGTGCTTGCTTTGTGTGATGAATGCATGATGTGTGTATGACATGCATGTGTGTTCTCATGTGTGTGTACATGAGAAAGTTTGTATTGTTGGTCATTTAGAAAAAAAAAGGAAATTTTGAATTCTATGCTTGCTGTAAACTTTATAATCAACTTTTTGGAGATGTGGATCCTGGAATAAAATGCAGATATGTGCTGGTTAGTACATTTTTTATAATGAAGTGTGGAAAAAACCTTTTGGATCTGAAGTATTTATAGGGACACATGGTTAAAATAAGGAGACAGCCAACTGAAGACACGTGCCTGCATAATACCTAAATGTCATAGGTTTCTGTGGGGATAGATTATGTGCAGTAAGATGATTTTCCTGCCTATAATGCTACAACATTCAGCAATACTAGATTTGCTGAGAGTAGAGAACCACTTCATGGAAATATAGGCCTCAGTATATAGATCCTTTGAGTCTTAACGTTTGTAACCTAGTTTCTGATTCATGGCCTTTAAATGTACTTTCCCAAAGTAGTAAATAAAGCCTAGATTTACCTCCTAGAGTAATAATTTCAGCAAAAACAATACACCCAGCCAACTGCTTTAATAGAAGTGAAGTATTTCAGCTTTAAATAAATTTGTGCCATGGTCATTGAAAACTGCAGAACAATCAAAAGAGCCGAGTGGGAAACTGCTCACCATCTGCAGAGGGAGGATCCGTTTTCCGAGACCTCACTGTGACACTAGAAGACTTGGACAGGTCAGTGCCCGTTCTCCACACCTGCACTTCCACATAGCCGGCACTCTCATCCACAGAGTATTCCACATCACCAAAGTAGAAGATGGGTTCTGTTAAGAAAGGAACAGAAATCATTTCTGTTATTTTTATTTTTTCGCATCAAACTCTATTGACATGCTTCCAAAGAAGAGTGTGCTTCCTCTTAGGGACTTCCTTATATCATCATACTTTTTTCCTTTTAGTGAGATAACATCTCTTCAATCTAAACTTTTCAGGTGAAAATATTAGTCCTTACAATCGAACATACACACAGTAAAGTGCCTAATAAAACATTCTCATCTTGAGGCATGAGTTTGTTTGTGCTTCATATGTGGGATTATAAGTGGCTTCTAAAAGTGCCTCTGGAAGCTTAGTTGGAAAAATATAACTAAATGAAGCAAAACACGTATCTGATTTTTTTTTACTTTGGCCCAGCCACTCATTTTATTATTTCTTACCAAGTTCCCACTCTGGAACAGAGCTATACCTTTTTGCATTATGCCATTTTCTGGTCCATTAGATTTGGGCTTATTTCGGTGTATGAGGGTGTGTTATTTTTTATTTTTTTTATTTATTTTTATTTTTTATTATACTTTAAGTTTTAGGGTACATGTGTACATTGTGCAGGTTAGTTACATATGTATACATGTGCCATGCTGGTGCGCTGCACCCACTAACTCGTCATCTAGCATTAGGTATATCTCCCAATGCTATCCCTCCCCCTCCCCCCACCCCACCGCAGTCCCCAGAGTGTGATATTCCCCTTCCTGTGTCCATGTGATCTCACTGTTCAATTCCCACCTATGAGTGAGAATATGCGGTGTTTGGTTTTTTGTTCTTGCGATAGTTTACTGAGAATGATGGTTTCCAATTTCATCCATGTCCCTACAAAGGACATGAACGCATCATTTTTTATGGCTGCATAGTATTCCATGGTGTATATGTGCCACATTTTCTTAATCCAGTCTATCATTGTTGGACATTTGGGTTGGTTCCAAGTCTTTGCTATTGTGAATAATGCCACAATAAACATACGTGTGCATGTGTCTTTATAGCAGCATGATTTATACTCCTTTGGGTATATACCCAGTAATGGGATGGCTGGGTCAAATGGTATTTCTAGTTCTAGATCCCTGAAGAATCGCCACACTGACTTCCACAATGGTTGAACTAGTTTACAGTCCCACCAACAGTGTAAGAGTGTTCCTATTTCTCCACATCCTCTCCAGCACCTGTTGTTTCCTGACTTTTTAATGATTGCCATTCTAACTGGTGTGAGATGATATCTCACAGTGGTTTTGATTTGCATTTCTCTGATGGCCAGTGATGATGAGCATTTTTTCATGTGTTTTTTGGCTGCATAAATGTCTTCTTTTGAGAAGTGTCTGTTCATGTCCTTCGCCCACTTTTTGATGGGGTTGTTTGTTTTTTTCTTGTAAATTTGTTTGAGTTCATTGTAGATTCTGGATATTAGCCCTTTGTCAGATGAGTAGGTTGCAAAAATTTTCTCCCATGTTGTAGGTTGCCTGTTCACTCTGATGGTAGTTTCTTTTGCTGTGCAGAAGCTCTTTAGTTTAATTAGATCCCATTTGTCAATTTTGGCTTTTGTTGCCACAAGGAGAACTACAAACCACTGCTCAATGAAATAAAAGAGGATACAAACAAATGGAAGAACATTCCATGCTCATGGGTAGGAAGAATCAATATCGTGAAAATGGCCATACTGCCCAAGGTAATTTACAGATTCAATGCCATCCCCATCAAGCTACCAATGACTTTCTTCACAGAATTGGAAAAAACTACCTTAAAGTTCATATGGAACCAAAAAAGAGCCCGCATCGCCAAGTCCATCCTAAGCCAAAAGAACAAAGCTGGAGGCATCACACTACCTGACTTCAAACTATACTACAAGGCTACAGTAACCAAAACAGCATGGTACTGGTACCAAAACAGAGATATAGATCAATGGAACAGAACAGAGCCCTCAGAAATAACGCCGCATACCTACAACTATCTGATCTTTGACAAACCTGAGAAAAACAAGCAATGGGGAAAGGATTCCCTATTTAATAAATGGTGCTGGGAAAACTGGCTAGCCATATCTAGAAAGCTGAAACTGGATCCCTTCCTTACACCTCATAGAAAAATCAATTCAAGATGGATTAATGATTTAAACGTTAGACCTAAAACCATAAAAACCCTAGAAGAAAACCTAGGCATTACCATTCAGGACATAGGCGTGGGCAAGGACTTCATGTGGGTGTGTTATAATCACAAGGGTTAGAACCTACTGTCATAACTAGACTGAATATATGATTGCTAGTCCTGAAGACTGCAGGGCCTGACTGCAGGTTGCCTGTAGAGTATTGGAGATGCTCTATACCAAGTGAGACTTTACTAAATAAATAATCTCATGCGAAGAGGTTAATATTAATTCTAAACGCACATGAAAATGAGGCAAATTCAGTCACTAAACTAGGGCACATGCTTTGGGGTCTTCGTATTTTTTTCCAATACTGGTGATAAATTTGAATTGATCTAATCATTGTTTCTGCCTGACTCAAACTGTGACCAATGGTTTACCTTGTGATAGAGCTGCTAGAAGTCTAAGGTTTAGCAGTCAGCTGACCAATGATAAAACAGAGATTTAATTTGTGATCTTACTGTAAAAAAAAATTTATTTTGAGTTATATAGAGGCTCACAGGAAGTTGTAAAAGTAGTATATACTTCACTCATTTTGAGCTTATTTTTATAAGCAATTATTAAGAAAGATAAATTATATCACCCAGAATAAAGGTTAATGATAATAGTTACCATGTATGAACAGACACAGGTGAATGTACACACATAAGGTGAACAACCCTTTGACTTGACACATTCTAGTCACCTCGCTCTAGTTTTACAAGATTCAAAAGGACTGAATCTAAAAGAACATGCAACTCACATTACTGTTCCTTAAGAAGGCAGGCCACTAAAAACATGATATCATGTTTCAGAGCAACTAATTGAATTCCCACACATACCAAATTAAGCAAAACTCTACAACAATGGCTCACAAAGCCACTTGGAAAGGCAAAGAAAATTCATTTTGTGCATTGTTCGAGTTGAGTATGATTTCTTTATTTTCTTGCCCCAAATAAATTACCTTTATTTAAACTGGAAAAGTTTGTTTTCTTTGTTTCTTCACATGGTGGGCATGATAAAAATCATACAGCCCCTTCAAATTCTTGAATAGTAGAAAACCAACCTTAGAAATTTTGTTCACATATTTTGGTTCAGGGGGTGATAAATGTCCCTATAACATAGTTAGCCTCCTTCTTATCCTTTTGACTTGGACGGTGCTAGGGCACATGAGTGTAATGTGTATAGATGAAGGTGTTATCTGTTAACCTCAGTCAAAGCCGACCTCAATTACAAGCCAATACATTCCTGACATTTCCCACACTGAGGTAGGGCACAAAGGTGAAGACAGAGAGCTCTGAAAATGTATCTTCTCACCAGATGGCCAAACTGGGCACATCTGTAAGTCTTTTAAAAGGCTTCCATAACTATCACAGAGGGTTGATCACCTGCATCCAACAAGTGATCTCTGTAAGTCTCTTCACATTCCTGGCAAACCACATCATCACCCAAATTAGGTTTCTGAGTTATGGGAGAGAGCTGTGAAATGCAGTTAAGGGAGGACCTTTTATTTAACAATGATACCTCCCCATCTTCCTATCTCCCAACTCCTCACAGACACATAACAAAAAAGGAACATAATAAAATCAAGTGAGTGAATATACAACTGCTAAACACCAAATAAGCTACACATTGGGGACCAAATGGTGTGTTGCATGTTTCAGACTCATTCTGTCAACTCCAAAACACGTAGTTTTACTTTATAGCTTAATGTGTAGTTTTTATAAGAAAAAATATGGAAGTCTTATGTGTGTAGTACTCTGAAAACTTCTATCTAAGTTGTCATTCGAAATGAAGACGAATGAGTTACCATATATGTACAGACACATGTGTTTTATATGCATGTGTGTGTGTATCTGTGCAAGTGTGTACGTAAGCAAGACAGAAAGAAAGAGGCGGGGGTGGCATGGCACATGTGACAATGTTATAAAAATAAAAGGGATATGAAAGATGCAAACAACATTATTACGTTGCCTATTGCATAATATATTGTTATGTCCTGTAGAAAGAAGGAGGGAGAATGGAAATGGGATTTTAACCCTAAATCCTTCAACTTTAGTACAGTGCTAATAAGAGGAGCTACAAAAGTTAATTAACTACTTCCTTAAAGCTTTTGATTATGAGTAGATTTATGTATATGATTTTTCTCCCTCTTTGTGCTCCACTCATAATGATTGAAAAACTGGTCAAATAATCAATTACAATTACTGAAGTTAAAGTTTGATGTGATTATTATGAGATTAAAACACATTCAGTAGTTTCCATTAGAAAAAAAAAAACTCTGCTAACTACCTAGTTTCTTGTGCCATGAATTAAAAAAATGGTTAAACATCAGCATATTTTTTCAGTGTTAGATGAGTGAGAACTAAAAAGAAGTAATGATTATGTTTATTTCAATTTCTCAGCATCTTTTCAAAATATCTAAAATTTGAATATTGTTTATAATCATTACCACTGGGAGAAAACCTTATGTAATATGAATGAGTTAAAGACACATCAAGCAGTAAGTTGAGTTATAGATGTCACTTAAGAAAAATAGCAAGATGTTCCTGGAACATTTTAATGAGTACTAAAGCAAGAGGAAGGAATAAAATAATAAATAGATGTGACTGTCATGCCTTTGAAAGGTATCTATGCAAAATCCAGAATAATTGCTTGTCCCTCAAAAATTATTATTCATGAGTAAGACTTTTAACTCACCTCTTTCTTTGGTAAACTTTTTTTTTTTTGGCCTAGAAACTTGGTTTCTTTTAAGAAAATAAGTAAACTGAAGATCTTCGTAGATCAGTTATGGAAATACCCCTACCCCAGTACAATTTGAAGTAAACTAGAAGCCTATTCAATTCTTTAATTCACCTCCTAAACACACACTGTGCCTTGTACCATGTTTAAGTTCACAGACTTAATGGATAAAACAATCAGTGGAGGATATTATTACTTGGAATAAGAGGATGATCAAATAAAGCCACATGTCTCATAGCCTACACCCAACTAAGACCATAAAACAGTCCTTGCTCATCACTCCACCACCCTCAGATGACACTCCAGAATGCAGAGGAAAGATAAGTTTATCCAAATTGTCTGTGAGCAGTGCAAGGGAGGTTTTGAATTGGCCTAGTGAGTGTGAAATTCATAAGGGAAGCCAAACTCTACACTCTATCCCTTGAGGTCTTTATACTTTTAAATAAAGGACATAGATCAAGGCATTGACTACAGAAAAGTCTATTTTAGCTCCTTAAACATAAATGCGCTTCTCAAGGTTGGGGATACTTTCACTACCTACAGCACAGATAGGATCACATTTATTTCCTACAAACGTAGAAGAGGTGGACAGGTGAGCAATACAGCACAGATACCTGCAACAAAGACAAAGAGAAACAATTTAAGTTCTTTCCCAGAGGGAAAATTTTCCCAGTGTCTAGATGGATGTTTACAATTACATTGTGTCTCCTGAGATGAAAGGAAGAGGTGCCAGTAGTAATTGCTATCTGGAGCCAAATCTTATTTACTCAAGTGCACATAGACCATCATTCAAGTAAGCTTTGTAGATCTAACCAATGTGTTTGCTTAGAACTGAATGAAGTAAAAGCTTTAATGCTGCCTTTTTTGTCCGGTGCTGAAAATAATACAAAGGAATTGTTTCCAAATGAGATCTTTCTTCTGAGCTGAATTGCCTAATCAATCCACGTCCCATGGGCACCTCAAGTTGAACTTCTCCATAACGGAATCCACAGGGTCACCTCCACTCCCCTTCCCCAGGTTTCTCTCTGTCTCATTGCCACTAATCCAGCTGTAGGCAGTAACACCTTCCATTTGAGTTTTCCCAGCAACCACTTAACCAGGCTCTTAAGGAAAGTGGTCATCCCTCAAAGCAAATCTCATCATAGTACTCCCTTTGCTGAAAGCCTCTCAACTTTGCTTACTGTTCTTGGGATTATTCACAAGCTACTTAACATGGTTTACAAGACACTGAAACATTTGGTGTTGGTTTGCCTTTTCAAACTCATATTAGCCCTTTTTCTCCTAAACAATCCAGTATCTTGAATGTCTTAAATGTGCCCCTCCCAGCCTTTGCTCTATGGCTCTGCTGCTTTGAATGCTCCTTCTTCCTCGTCCGGATACCTTCTGCTCTGCTCATCTTCCAGGCTTCTGTTGAGAAGTCACTTCTGTGGGGAGCACCCTGCTTTCCCCTACCAAACAAAGCCCTTGCTCAACTTCTACCATCACTGTATGTCCCCCATTGTCTCTGAGCTCTCTAAGGGGAGGAATCAAGCTTCCTCTATTCACTGGTATTTCCCTAACACTTAGCTTAATCAATGCAGTAGGTGTGCAATCAATATTTGTAGAATGAATTAACATCAACGTAGAATTATTTATTTGCTACAGCAAATGAATAAATATTTCTGTCTTTGTGGTGGGTGAGTCAGAAGAGGACACTCTTAGCATCAGGCAGTGGCAGTTAAGAAGCCTCAGAAGGAGGAGCCAGTGATTTTCTTTGCAGTAAAACGACTTTGTAAGGCTGCCCTTTGAATCGGCAAGAAATTCACGAGGAAGGAAAAGTGCATCAAAATGAACTCAAAGAGAAGAGGCTTTTTTTTTTTCTTTTCTTTTGAAATACTTTGCCTTCACTGGTTCCCAAATAGGAAGTATACTAGAATTATCCTAGACAATTTAAAAATACAGACGCTAGGGCCTCATCTCCAACTTTCCAAATCAGAATCACCAACAGGCACTTCCAGGCACCTGTGTTCGTTTGTTAAGAGGTTTTAGTTTTTAGAGCAGTTTTAGGTTCACCGCAAAACTGAGCAGAAGATACAGAGACCTGCACAGGCCCCTTGCCTCCACACAGGCCCAGAACTGTTTTTAAAAATCTTGACAGGCAACTACCTTGGAGTCAGCAATCCGCGTATTGTTTTAGCTCATTTCAGCGTCTTTAACACTAGTAACTTAATTGCTAGATACCATAGTAGTTGTTTTAAATTCAGTACCTTATTTCACCCTCACAACCACCCACTGAGGTGTGTACTATATTAATCCCGTTTTCACAGATAAGGAAATTAAGGATTAGGGAGATTAAGAGATTTCCCCAAAGTTGTGCTGTACATCAGGGAAATAGCGGAACTAGGATGCATATCTAGATAAAGCCTGTGCCCTTGACTACTATTAAGGCAGGAAAGGAGTCATAAAAGTTTTTCACAAGATTTTTATGGACAAAATTTTTACCTAGCAATTCAATATATGGGGACCTGTGATATCGAAATGCTAACGTAAGTGTTCAAAGACGCATACAAAGGATTGTTCATTGTATTTCATTCATTTGTATTAGGGTGCAATTGGAAACAAGCCCAAAATCCATCAGAAAGGGATTAAATTCAGTTCTTTCACAAAATGGACTACTAGACTATAAAGCATATATGTGTGTGTGTGTGTGTCTATATACACACGTATACGTATATATATACACACGTACACGTATATATATACACACGTATACGTATATATACACACGTATATGTATATATATACACACGTATACGTATATATACACGTATACGTATATATACACGTACATGTATATATACACACGTACATGTATATATACACGTACACGTATATATATACACACGCATACGTATATATACACACATATACATGTATATATGTATACGTGTATATATACGTATATGTGTATATATATACACGTATGTGTATATGTGTATATATACACACGTATGTGTATATGTGTATATATATACACGTATGTGTATATGTATATATATACACGTATGTGTATATGTATATATATACACGTATGTGTGTATGTATATATATACACGTATGTGTGTATGTGTATATATACGTGTATATATATACACATATACGTATATATACATATATACACATTATACATATATACGTGTATATATACGTGCATATATACACATGTATATATGCACGTATATATACACATATGTATATATGCACGTATATATACACATATGTATATATGCACGTATATATACACATATGTATATATATGTATACACATGTATATATACGTATAAGTATATATACACGTATATGTATATATACACGTATATGTATACATGCATACACATATACACATATATGTATATACACATATACACACATATGTATATACACATATATGTATATACACATACATATATACATATACGTACATGTATGTATATATATACATGCATGTATGTATATATACATATATACATGCATGTATGTATATATACACACGTGTATATATACGCGTATATATACACGTGTATTTATTTACACATACATACGTGTATATATATACACATACATATGTGTATATATACACACATATACGTGTATATATATACACATATATACGTGTCCACATATATACGTGTATATATACATATATGTATATATGTATATATACCTATAGGTATATATATACACATATATATACCTATAGGTGTATATACACATATATACACACATATATACACATATGTATATACGTATATATACACATATGTGTATACGTGTATATATATACACGTATGTGTATATATACGTGTATATATATACACGTATGTGTATATATACGTGTATATATATACACGTATGTGTGTATATATACGTGTATATATACACGTATGTGTGTATATACACGTGTATATATATACACGTATGTGTGTATATACACGTGTATATATATACACGTATGTGTGTATATACACGTGTATATATATACACGTATGTGTGTATATACATATATACACATTATACATATATACGTGTATATATACGTGCATATATACACATATGTATATATGCACGTATATATACACATATGTATATATGCACGTATATATACACATATGTATATATATGTATACACATGTATATATACGTATAAGTATATATACACGTATATGTATATATACACGTATATGTATACATGCATACACATATACACATATATGTATATACACATACACACATATGTATATACACATATATGTATATACACATACATATATACATATACGTACATGTATGTACATATATACATGCATGTATGTATATATACATATATAAATACATGTATGTATATATATACACACGTGTATATATATACGCGTATATATACACACATGTTATTTACACATACATACGTGTATATATATACACATACATATGTGTATATATACACACATATACGTGTATATATACACATATATACGTGTCCACATATATACGTGTATATATACATATATGTATATATGTATATATACCTATAGGTGTATATATACACATATATATACCTATAGGTGTATATACACATATATACACACATATATACACATATGTATATACGTATATATACACATATATACGTATGTATGTGTATATATACGTATATACATATGTGTATATATACATATAGGTATACATATATACAGATATATGTATATATACACAGATATGTATATATACACACACACACACACATATATATATTTTAGTTTTATCCCCCAGGTTAAAAAATATTTGAGATATTGATGCTCTGCGATTCTATATCTTACACTCTCTACTTGGCTTCATCAGCAGCAGTGATAGATTAAAAATTAAAGGTCATTTGGGTTGCGGTGAGCCAATATTGCACCATTGCACTCCAGCCTGGGTGACAGAGCCAGACTTTGCATTGAAAAAAAAAAAAAAGGAGAAATCCCGGCAAGGTGGCTGAATAGGAACAGCTCTGGTCTGCAGCACCCAGCAAGGCCAATGCAGAAGGCAGGTGATTTCTGCATTTCCAACTGAGATACCCAGTTCGTCTTATTAGGACTGGTCAGACAGTGGGTGCAGCCCATGGAGGGCAAGCAGAAGCAGGGTGGGGCGTTGCCTCACCCGGTAAAAGTGCAAGGGGTCGGGGAACTCCCTCCCCTGGCCAAGGGAAGCCATGAGGGACTGTGCCATGAGGAACTGTGCACTCTGGCCCAAATACTACACTTTTCCCATGGTCTTCACAACCCACAGACCAGGAGATTCCTTCGGGTGCCTATACCACCAGGGCCCTGAGTTTCAAGCACAAAGTTGGGTGGCCATTTGGACAGACACTCAGCTAGCTGCAGGAGTTTTTTTTCATACCTCAGTGGTACCTGGAATACCAGCAAGACAGAACCATTCACTGCCCTGTAAAGGGGGCTGAAGCCAGGGAGCCAAGTGGTCTAGCTCAGTGGATCCCACCCCCATGGAGCTCAGCAGGCTAACATCCACTGTCTTGAAATTCTTGCTGCCAGCACAGCAGTCTGAAGTCAACCTGGGACACTTGAGCTTGGTGTGGGAAGGGGTGTCCACCATTATTGAAGCTTGAGTAGGCGGTTTTCCCCTCACAGTGTAAAAAAAGCCTCCAGGAAGCTCAAACTGGGTGGAGCCCATCACAGCACCACAAAGCCACGGTAGCCAGACTGCCTCTCTAGATTCCTCCTCTCTGGGCAGGACATCTCTGAAAGAAAGGCAGCAGCCCCAGTCAGGGGCTTATAGATAAAACTCCCATCTCCCTGGGACAGAGCACCTCAGGGAAGGGGCGGCTGTGGGCACAGCTTCAGCAGACTTAAATGGTTCCTGCCTGCCAGCTCTGAAGACAGCAGATCTCCCAGCACAGTGCACGAGCTCTGCTAAGGGACAGGCTGCCTCCTCAAGTGGGTCCTTGACCCCCATGCCTCCTGATGGGGAGATACCTCCTAGCAGGGGTTGACAGACACCTCATACTGGAGAGCTCTGGCTGGCATCTGGTGGGTGCCCCTCTGGGATGAAGCTTCCAGAGGAAGGAGCAGGCAGCAATCTTTGCTCTTCTGCAGCCTCTGCTGGTGATACCCAGGCAAACAGGGTCTGGAGTGGAACCACAGCAAACTGCAGCAGAACTGCAGAAGAGGGACCTGACTGTTAGAAGGAAAACTAACAAACAGAAAGGAATAGCATCAACATCAACACAAAGGATGACCACACAAAAACTCCATCCTAAGATTACCAACAGCAAGGACCAAAGGTAGATAAATCCACG
The DNA here is from genome assembly GCF_029289425.2 of Pan paniscus. NCBI lineage: Eukaryota > Metazoa > Chordata > Mammalia > Primates > Hominidae > Pan > Pan paniscus. The sequence goes on along the minus strand of NC_073263.2, from coordinate 38,366,852 downwards.
AAGATGAGGAAAAATCAGCACAAAAAGGCTGAAAATTCCAAAAACCAGAATGCCGCTTCTCCTCCAAAGGATCACAACTCCTCGCCAGCAAGGGAACAAAACTGGGTGTAGAATGAGTTGGACGAATTGAAGAAGTAGGCTTCAGAAGGTGGCTAATAACAAACTCCTCCGAGCTAAAGGAGCATGTTCTAACCCAATGCAAGGAAGCTAAGGACCTTGAAAGAAGGTTTGAGGAATTGCTAACTAGAATAACTAGTCTAGAGAAGAACATAAATGACCTGATGGAGCTGAAAAACACAGCACGAGAACTTCGTGAAGCATACACAAGTATCAATAGCTGAATCCATCAAGTGGAAGAAAGGATATCAGAGATTGAAGATCAACTTAATGAAATAAAGCGTGAAGACAAGATTAGAGAAAACATAATGAAAAGGAACGAACAAAGCCTCCAAGAAATATGGGTCTATGTGAAAAGAGCAAACCTCCATTTGATTGGTGTACCTGAAAATGATGGGGAGAATAGAACCAAGTTGGAACAGACACTTTAGGATATTATCCAGGAGAACTTCCCCAACCTAGCAAGACAGGCCAACATTCAAATTCAGGAAATACAGAGAACACCACAAAGATACTCCTTGAAAAGAGCAACCCCAGGATATAAAATCTTCAGATTCACCAAGGTTGAAATGAAGGAAAAAATGTTGCGGGCAGCCAGAGAGAAACGTCCGGTTACTCACAAAGGGAAGCCCATCAGACTAACAGTGGATCTCTCGGCAGAAACCCTACAAGCCAGAAGAGAGTGGGGGCCAATATTCAACATTCTTAAAGAAAAGAATTTTCAATCCAGAATTTCATATCCAGCCAAACTAAGCTTCATAAGTGAAGGAGAAATAAAATCCTTTACAGACAAGCAAATGCTGAAGCATTTTGTCGTGACCAGGCCTGCCTTACAGGAGCTCCTGAAGGAAGCAATCAATATGGAAAGGAAAAATCAGTACCAGCCACAGCAAAAACAAACCAAAATGTAAAGACCATTGACACTATGGAGAAACTGCATCAACTAATAGGCAAAATAACCAGCTAGCATCATAATGACAGGATAAAATTCACACATAACAATATTAATCTTAAATGTAAATGGGCTAAATGCCCCAATTAAAATGCACAGACTGGCAAATTGGATAAAGAGTCAAGACCCATCAGTGTGCTGTATGCAGAAGAGCCATCTCACATGCAGAGACACACATAGGCTCAAAATAAAGGGATAGAGGAATATTTACCAAGCAAATGGAAAGAAAAAAAAGAAAAAACCAGGGGTTGCAATCCTAGTCTCTTAAAACAGATTTTAAACCAACAAAGATAAAAAAGACAAAGAGGGGCATTACATAATGGTAAAGGGATCAATGCAATAAAAAGAGCTAACTATCCTAAATATATATGCACTCAATACAGGAGCACTCAGATTCATAAAGCAAGTTCTCAGAGACCTACAAAGGGACTTAGACTCCCACACAATAATAGTGGGAGACTTTAACACCCATTGTCAATATTAGACAGATCAACAAGACAGAAAATTAACAAGGATATTCAGGACTTGAACTCAGCTATGGACCAAGCAGGCCTAATAAACATCTACAGAACTCTCCACCCCAAATCAAAAGAATATACATTCTTCTCAGCACCACATAGCATGTATTCTAAAATCAACCACATAATTGGAAGTAAAATACTCCTCAGCAAATGCAAAAGAATGGAAATCATACAAACACTCTCTCAGACCACAGTGCAATCAAATTAGAACTCAGGATTAAGAAACCCACTCAAAACTGCACAACTACGTGGAAACTGAACAACCTGCTCCTGTATGACTACTTAGTAAATAACAAAATTAAGGCAGAAAGAAGTAAGTTATTTGAAACCAGCGAGAACAAAGATACAATGTACCAGAATCTATGGGACACAGATAAAGCAGTGTTTAGAGGGAAATTTATAGCAATAATGCTCACAGGAGAAAGCGGGAAAGGTCTAAAATCAACACCCTAACATCACAATTAAAAGAACTAAAGAAGCAAGAGAAAACAGATTCAAAAGCTAGCAGAAGACAAGAAATAACTAAGATCAGAGCAGAAATGAAGTAGATAGAGACAAAAAAACCCTTTAAAAAATCAATGTATCTAGGAGCTGGTCTTTTGGAAAATATTAACAAAATAGATACACCACTAGCCAGACTAATAAAGAAGAAAAGAGAGAAGAATCAAATAGACACAATAAAGAATGATAAAGGGGAGATCACCACTGATCCCACAGAAATACAAACTACCATCAGAAAATACTATAAAGACCTCTACATAAATAAACTAGAAAATCTAGGAGAAATTGATAAATTCCTGGACACATACACCCTTCCAAGACTAAACCAGGAAGAAGTCAAATCCCTGAATAGACCGATAACAAGTTCTGAAATTGGCACATTAATAGCCTACAAACCAAAAGAAGCCCAGGGCCAGATGGATTCACAGCCGAATTCTACCAGAGGTACAAAGAGGAGCTGGTACCATTCCTTCTGAAACTATTCCAAACAATAGAAAAGGAGGGACTCCTCCTTAACTCATTTCATGAGGCCAGCATCATCCTGATACCAAAACCTGCCAGAGACACAACAAAAAAAGAAAATTTCAGGCCACTATCCCTGATGAACATCCATGTGAAAATCCTCAATAAAAAATACTGGCAAACCGAATCCAGCAGCACATTAAAAAGCTTATCTACTACGATCAAGTCGGCCTCTTCCCTGGGATGCAAGGCTGGTTCAACATATGCAAATCAATAAATGTAATCCATCACATAAACAGAACCAATGACAAAAACCACATGATTAACTCAATAGATGCAGAAAAGACCTTCGATAAAATTCAACACTCCTTCATGCTAAAAACACTTAATAAACTAGGTATTGATGGAACATCTCTCAAAATAATAAGAGCTATTTATGACAAACCCACAGCCAATATCACATAAATGGGCAAAAGCTGGAAGCATTCCCTTTGAAAACCAGCACAAGACAAGGATGCCCTTTCTCACCACTCCTATACAACATAGTATTGGAATTTCTGGCCAGGACAATCAGGCAAGAGAAAGAAATAAAGGTATTCAAATAGGAAGAGAGGAAGTCAAATTATCTCTTTTTGCAGATGACATGATTGTATATTTAGAAAACCCCATCGTCTCAGCCCAAAATCTCCTTATGCTGATAAGCAACTTCAGCAAAGTCTCAGGATACTGAGAATGTGCAAAAATCACAAGCATTCCTATACACCAATAATAGATAAACAGAGAGTCAAATCATGAGCAAACTCCCATTCACAACTGCTACAAAGAGAATAAAATACCCAGGAATACAACTTACAAGGGATGTGAAGGACCTCTTCAAGGAGAACTACAAACCACTGCTCAAGGAACTAAGAGAGGACACAAACAAATGGAAAAACATTCCATGCTCATGGATAGGAAGAATCAATATCATGAAAATGGGCATACTGCCCAAAGTAATTTATAGATTCAATGCTATTCCATCAAGCTACCATTGACTTTGTTCACAGAATTAGAAAAAACTACTTTAAATTTAATATGGAACCAAAAAAGCCCGTATAGCCAAGACAATCCTAAGCAAAAAGAACAAAGCTGGAGGCATCACGCTACCTGACTTCAAATTATACTACAAGCCTATGGCAACAAAAACAGCATGACGCTGGTACCAAAACCGATATATAGACCAGTGGAACAGAACAGAGGCCTCAGAAATAACGCCATACATCTACAACTATCTGATCTTTGACAAACCTGACAAAAATAAGAAATAGGGAAATGATTCCCTATTTAATAAATGGTGTTGGGAAAACTGGCTAGCCATATGCAGTAAACTGAAACCGGACCCCTTCCTAACAGCTTATACAAAAATTAACTGAAATGGGTTAAAGATTTAAATGTAAGACCTAACACCATAAAAACCCTAGGGGAAAACCTAGTCAGTACCACTCAGGACATAGGCATGGACAAAGACTTCACGACTAAAACACCAAAAGCAATGGCAACAAAAGCCAAAGTTGACAAATGAGATCTAATTAAACTAAAGAGCTTCTGCACAGCAAAATAAACTATTATCAGAGTGAACAGGCAACCTACAGAATGGGAGAAAATCTTTGCAATCTATTCATCTGATAAAGGGCTAGTGTCCAGAATCTACAAGGAACTTAAACAAATTTACAAGAAAAAACAAACAACCTCATGAAAAAGTGGACAAAGGATATGAACAGATGCTTTTCAAAAGCAGACATTTATGCGGCCAACAAACATATGAAAAAAAGCTCATTATCACTGGTCACTAGAGAAAAGCAAATCAGAACCACAATGAACACCATTTCATGCCAGTTAGAATGGCGATCATTAAAAAGTCAGGAAACCACAGATGCTGGAGAGGATGTGGAGAAATAGGAATGCTTTTACACTGTTGGTGGAAGTGTAAATTAGTTCAACCATTGTGGAAGCCAGTGTGGCGATTCCTCAGGGATCTAGAACCAGAAATACCATTTGACCCAGCAATCCCATTACTGGGTATATAGCCAAAGATTATAAATCATTCTACTATAAATGCCCATCAATGTTAGAATGGATAAAGAAAATGTGGTACATATACACCATGGAATACTATGCAGCCATAAAAAAGGATGAGTTCATATCCTTTGCAGGGACATGGATGAAGCTGGAAATCATCATTCTCAGCAAACTAACACAGGAACAGAAAACTAAACACTGCATGTTCTCACTCATAAGTAGGAGTTGAACAATGAGAACACATGGGCACAGGGAGGGGAACATCACACACTGGGGCCTATTGGGGGGTGGGGATCAAGGGGAGGGATAGCATTAGGAGAAATACCTAATGTAGATGACGGGTTGATGGGTGCAGCAAACCACCACAGCACATGTATACCTATGTAACAAACCTGCATGTTCTGCACATGTATCCCAGAACTTAAAGTATAATTTAAACAAAGGGGTAATTTGCCATTTCTTTTTGGTAGGTTTGAAATTTTTTCCTCTCCTGTTAATATACTCGATAAGCAAAAAGAGGACTGTGCTCAAAACAAGATAAACATCTCTATGGACTAAAAATGAAGCAGAACATCATAGTGGTAGGTGAAGCCAAAGGAGTGTGGTCCTACTGGTCTCTAGTTCTGGAGACAGGCAATGAATCAACTCTTGAGGGGGATCGCAGGAAACCAAACTAAAACATAATTCAAGAGTGAGAGAGAAATATAGGTTTTTCAGGCTTTGAAGATGAAGAAGTTTCATCCACCTATAGATGGACACTGAAATAAATAAATAAATCCAAAGGACTCTGGATGTAAGAAATTCTGTTGAGCAAAGAAATCAATAAAATATGCTAGTAAACTCATTGAATTATTTTTTCCATTCAATGTTGAACCTAAAAATTGAGATAACAGTAAGGAGGTTATAAATGGGGTTCAGTGAGTAGATGAAATATTTTAATGTCCTTGTCTTAGTCAAGAGAACAAACTTGGTTACTCAGATGGTTAAGTAACTCTTAAAATGATAAGGGTTGCCACCAAAAGGGCAGAAACTAGCAGAGAATAAAAAATAACTAAGAATAGGGAGAAGTTTCCCAATATTACAAGAAGCTGGGAAAGAGGAGAAACAAAGTTCATATGCAGAAAATGAAATGAAAAGCCCAAATGTATCAATACTAAGAACAAATGTAAATAAATTGTTTATTATTTAAAAGTTGTTAGCTTTATTATTAAAAAATATAGTTAAAAAAGTTTTTTAGGTTGGGTTAAAAAACAAAACCGTATGCCAGTTATAAAAGACAGTTATCAAACAAAACTGCAGAAAAATGGGAAAAAGATAAGACTATAAAAAGTATATATACATACTTAATTTATGACATGCTGCTCTTGGGGACAATGGCAGTTAAAAGACACTAATAGAGACTTAACTTTTTTTTTCTTTTTTTTCGAGACACAGTCTCATTCTGTCACCCAGGGTGGAGTGTAGTGGCTCAATCTCAGTTCACTGCAACCTCCACCTCCTGGGCTTAAGCAAATCTCCTGTCTCAGCCTCCTGAGTAGCTGGGACTACAAGCATGCATGACCACACCCAGCTAATTTCTAATGTAGAGACGGGGTTTTGCCATGTTTCTCAGGCTGGTCTTGAACTCCTGGACTCAAGCGATCTGTCCGCCTCAGCTTCCCAAAGTGCTTAGATGACAAGCATGAGCCACTGCACCCTGCTGAGACTTAACATTTTAATATGTACTGCTTCATATCTTTAAAACACCTAAAGCAACTATGAAAAATAGTAATATTGTTTAATTTTACATAGAGCACATTTTATGTTATATTGTTTGTGTGTTTTTCTGCAATGAAATTTTTTAACATGGTAGATAGAGAATGGTATGTATAAAATTATTATATCTTATTAAAAATAAACTACATAGTTTATTTTTTGATGCATAGAAAATAAGAAAGAATGTATGTTAAACCACTAACTGGTTATTTCCTAGAGCTGAGATTGTGAGGAAATTTCACTTCCTTTGCTATACATTTCTTACATACATTCATTTGCTACCCATTTAACTTTTTCAAGTAGCATTGATTCCTTTTGCAACTAAGAAAAACGAAGAAGAAAAAAATGTTGATGAACTTCTCCCTGTAATAATATCATTAAAAAATTAGTTTTAAATAATTTAGGCATGGCCTTTCCCCACTTTTCTTTTTATTTTTCATTTTTTGAGACAGAGTCTTGCTCTGTCGCTCAGGATGGAGTGCCGTGGTGAGATCTTGGCTCACTGCAACCTCTGCCTCCCGGGTTCAAGCAATTTCCAGCTATTTTTTGTATTTTTAGTAGAGACGGGGTTTCACCATGTTGGCCAGGCTGGTCTTGAACTCCTGACCTCAAGTGATCCACCTGCCTTGGCCTCCAAGACAGGTAAGATTACAGGCGTGAGCCACTGTCCCTGGCCTACCCACTTTTCTTTCAATAAATACTTTACATAAACATACATTCTGAAAAATGAGCTCATATCTAGTCTTTAAAAAGCATTTTCAAAATTATTGTTGAAAAATTAAAGTTCAGGACCAGATGCAGTAGCTCACGGCTATAATCCCAGCACTCCGGTAGGCCAAGGCAGGCAGATTATCTGAGGTCAGGAGTTCGAGATCAGCCTGGCCAACATGGCAAAAGCCCATTTCTACTAAAAATACCAGAAAAAAAAAATTCAGTCTGGCATGGAGTGCACACCTGTAGTCCCAGCTACTCAGGAGGCTGAGGCAGGAGGATTGCTTGAAACTGGGAGGTGGAGGTTGCAGTGAGCCAAAATCACACCACTGAACTCCAGCTTGGGCGACAGAGCAAGACTCCATCTCAAAAAAAAAAAAAAAAAAAAAAAAATTGAAGTTAAAATGTATATAAAAAGGGAAAGTTTAAAAATATATATCATTTTAAAGACATGTTTTAACATTTCTTTTTCTTGTCAACTATAATTTTCTCAGGGAGAGTAAAGAAAAGTCAATACTTGTCTAGAATGATGACAATTTAAATACTGAACCTGCCCAAAATCTCAGCTGAAAATACATAGTGAGTCTTTCTTCAAAAAGATAATGATATCAGAGATTCTACCATCAATGTAGTTTCATTCTGGAATCTTCTCTTGCCTTTTTGAGAGTCATCACAAGTGTAAAATAAAATGTAAGCATCATAGTCATCAAAATTTTCCAACATCCAGTAGCATGTGAAGAGGCTTCATGAGTATTCTTTATTCCACAAATGCTATTGAGTTCCCTGCCTTCTAGAAGAGTGTTTCAAAACTTAAAATATTTTTTCTATTCCATATGACAGCATACCCCATATATGAGGAAGAAGCAGGAAAAACTGGTCATGACCTACTAATTGATTTCTCGACTCAGTGGGGTGCAATTTACAGTTTCCTGAACTATTGTATATAAAACTGTTTCCCAAAGGTGGTCACAGATCTATACTGCAAGTACCCGAGGGGTTTTAAAACACACATTCCTGGGGCCTCATCTTAAATCAACAAAACCAACATTTCTCGGAGTCAAGGATTTTAAACTGTTTCAGGTGAATGTAGACATATTAGAGTCTGAGAATCAGTCGTCACCCTTCAGCTGCTAGTCTGGGAGGGCAGAGTGATTGTAACAGGTGACAGCTGCTGTAGTGCAGAGGTTCCCGAGATGGAGAGCTGACACAGGACAGCAACCCAGAGAAGAAAAAATGTGAGCTGGGCCTTGTAGACTGAACAGGGCTTGGCAGCATTGAAGAGGAAAAGCATCTCAGGTGAAGCAAAAGAAAGAGGTGAGTGCGCAGTAGGTTGAGAAGTTGTGTAGCTATAGTATAGGAAAGGGCGAAAGCCCAGGGAGGAAGTTAAGGTGAGAGCCAGGTTTTGCAAGTTCTTGCAATACATGCTAAGAACTACAGAAAAAGGGGAGTCAACACTGATTTTTAAGCTGGAAGTGAAATCATCAGAACTTGGTTTGCAAAAAAAGCAAACCAAGCATGGTGGATGGACTGAAGCAGAGTTAGACTAGAAGCCGTGGGAACCCTTGAGGTGAAAGTGCAATTCAGAGAAACAGTGAGATCTTGAGCTAGGGCAGTGGAGGTGGGAAGATTCAGAAGTCAGATTCTAGAAGAGCTTCAGAAATACAGTGACAATGCAATCACATGTGAAGGACAGTATCAGACTGGATGACTGGGTGATATCCCGTTTGATCAACTGGCCAGCTTTTTAATTTTGAAGGGTATTTGTGTTGTTATTCATTGTGCCATTGCCAACTGATTTCTCTGGTATGCAGTCATTTTCCTCACTTTCATTTATTATCTTTCCCAGTGCTCTTGTATGACACATTTCTTTAAAATTATCTGGCTAAGAAAAAATATGTATTAACACACTTTATTCACACCTATGTGTCTTCTTTTAGAGAAGATTAAAATTCCCAACTATACTTTGTGGCTAAGAATATAGATGAGGGCATCCCCTAGATTTGTGCAGAGATAATATATGTAATTAAACATAAGGTTATAAGTACAATTGTTTGAGAAGACTGGTAAAAATAATGTATTTAGTCAACATTATGTCTATTTTTAAAGACAAAAGTTGCAGAGAAACAACTTTTGAGAGCAAATCACTGATGGAAAGTAGCCAAATTGTGTGATGTGCGTAAAATAAATTTCACTACAAACCTGTGTATTCTTTTTGTGTCTTTCAGTTTCCAGACACCATCTAAATAGTTTGTTTATTCAAATCCAAAAAAAATCATTCATAGAGGAATGGACTCTATACTCACTTAATAGTAAAATCAAGACACTGAATGTGAAATCTAAAAAAAAAGAGGATATAATAAATACATTTCACTGAGGCCTCCATTTCTGTACTACACCACATGGTGTACTATACTACAAATGGCATAGTAGGCCCCCAAATGCTATTTTACGTGCCATAATGTTTGTATTTTTTCCTATTAATGTTTGTCTTTTTGTATAAGACAAAAAATGAGAAATAATGATAAATAGTTGAGTTATCCATAGTTAATGAAAAAGTTTGATATATTTCCTTTCAAAATCATGTTAAAAGGAATCTTGGAAAGGGTTATTCTGCCATGACGGGCTGAAAGGGCCTCATTTCTGGAGAAGGCCCATATCATCAGATGCTGTCTACTAAGGGATATGATACAGACCTGTTAGAAACTCTTACTATCAACAGCCAGCTATCATAGGCTATAGCACAGTGAATTCCAATATGGATGACTTTTCTCAATTAAATGACTTTGCTTTGTTAAGACTGCCTATGTTCTACCCCTTACTGAATCACTTTCTAGCAGTATGGCTTTGGGCATGGTACATAATATGTGTGTGTCTCAGTTCTTCATCTGTAAAATTAGGGATTATGACAGCATATGTGTCATGGATTTGTTATAAGGACTGAATGAGAGAATATATATAACATGCTTATAGCAGTGCTTGGCTCAGATAATTTCTTGTCATATTATATATTTTGTTACATCTAAAACTGAATGTAATGATAGAGACTAGGCAAATAAATGACACCCTGCATGTGTGAAAAAGGATATGTACTGCAGCATGTATGTGATTAGAAAAAAAATCTGAAACCAATCTAAATGCCCATCCATAGGGGATTGTTAAATATGTTATAGCCAGACTGTGGAATACTATATAGCCATTAAAAATGAGCTGGGTTTATATGCATTGACATGAAAAGTTTTTCATAATATAGTCTCTTAAAATTTTATTTTTTAAATTAATTTATTATTATTATTATTATTATTAAGAGACATGGTCTCTCTCTCTCTCTGTTGCACAGTCTGCAGTGTAGTGGCAAGATCATAGCTCACTGTAAACTGGAATCTTTGGGCTCAAGTGATCCTCCTGCCTCAGCCTCCTAAGAAGGCAGGATTACAGGTACACAACACCATACCAGGCTAATTTTACTTTTTATTTTTGTATAGCTGGGGTCTCTCTATATTGCCCAGGCTGGTCTCAAACTCCTGGCCTCAAGTGATCCTCCTACCTCGGCTTCATAAAGAAATGGGATTACAGGGTGAGACACTGCGCCTGGCCATTAATTCTTATGTGAAATAAGTACATCATAAGATAATACGTATATCATCATGTAATAAAAATAACCAATATTTATTGAGTACTTTCAGTGTACCTGAACTGTTCTAAGCACTTTATATATATTTCTGTCTTTATCTATCTACTAACTCAATCTTCCTAACAACCTTTGAGGTACAAACTATTATCATCCTCATTTTACAGATGAGAAAACTGAGATCCAGAAATTCAAGATCAATAACCAATAATTGAAAAGGAAGTAAGACAGCCTGCCTTTGGAATATTGTGCCACTTTACCAATAATTTCCTCTAATTAAAATGAAACAAAAATGTGTGCATGTTATTGGATGTATGGAAAGATGCATCAAACTAAATGACCTCAAGGGAGAGGTGTGGCTTCCATGAGGAAGATGACAAGACTCCTTCTTGGTACTCATGTAATAAGTTTGTGATAAAAGATATTATTACTAAACAAAGATTAACATGTATAACTTGTCTCCTTTAAACATAATCTCAGAATATTAGGCAAAAATATTAGAGAGTAGAAAGTCTCTCCTCTTCGTTAAGATCTCTAAAACATTTTTACTCTTTAACAGGTTCAACTCTACCAACTGTCTATAGCATTTCACAGTGTTGTGGATGATTATGCTGTCTAGGGAACTGAGTAGTTACTGCACTTTCAAAAACATCATTATCTCACAGTCCTGAGGTCCTGCAAAGTTTGTGTCTTTCCATTCTTACATATAACTTACTTAACAGTTACTGCTATCAAGAAAGTCTTGCCTTCTCACACTTCTTCCATTATTTTTATGCCCTATTTCAGTGATCTATCCACACATCCATCTTCAAGCTTCCCAGAGGCAGGAATCACCTATTGTTCATCTGTAAACTCCAATGAGAAACATACAGTCTGGTGTATGGGAGGTCATCAAAACAAGTGTGGAGGTATAAGCTAAGACTGACAACTGCCTCCCAAGTTTCTATTCAAAAGTAATCATTTTGGATGTAAATCTCATCAGGTATGTGAGAACACACCACTTAACATCATAGTTAATGTAATATTAATATTATAATCGCTACATTTACTGACTGCCCCTGCCCCAGTGACACCAGGATCTCTAGAAACCTTGTTATATTGTCTTAATGCTCACAACAGCTGTACGAGGTGATTATTTTTATCTGCTGTTTACAAATAAAATTAAGTCAAGACTCAGAGAGGTTAAATAACTTGCTCAACGCCACACAACTAGAATGTGGTATAAGCAGGATTCAAACATAAGATACTCACATACAAAATCTGTACTGTAAAAAAATTAAATAGTACTTTTTCTGAAAATGGTTGAGTCTGGACATGTAAACATTTTAGATGTTTTAGAAAATATTCTAAAAATATTCTAAAAATATTCTGAAAAAGGGAGGAACATGATATTCTACGTAAGAGAAAATTAGAATATGTTATACAGATCAGTATTCCTAAGTTGTGAGGATAAATTTCTTAATTAAAAGATTCTAGGAAGAGGGAAATAAAATGAGATGTCACTTTATGCTTAAACTCTCCATACCTTTAAAATTGTCACTGCTTCAAAAATCACCAATCAGAAGTCACATATGTACATTTTATTCCTGCTAACTAAAGTAAATTTTATAAGTAAGATTTTGAAATCAACAGAGACTGTGACATGAGGGTGATTTATTTGGGAATTCCAACAGCTGAATGAAGAAAGATGACGATTAATATGGTGTCAAACACAATCTGTGTGAGGTCTCAGGAATAAAAGCATGTGATTGACACTCAAAAAATAAGTAATCTTGACCACAGGCTGCTTGACAACTGACACCTGAACACGCCTGCAGGCAGCACAGGAAGGGACTCCAGAGTAAATAGCAAAAGCGACTCCATTTCAAGTTGGAAGGAATGTGCTCCTTTATTGTGAGAGCCTTCTTCCTCGGTTATCCTTGTGTTACTCTATATTAGCAGTCAACGCTATTGCATTGCTTCCTCGCGTTGTTGTACGTGGAAAAAAAAATCATTGTTCTGCAAGCCAGGGGTGCCACTCCCCCTCTCAGTCACTTACGAAATGCCCGACACTGGGGAAATCAACTTCTTTGGTTCTTGTATTTCTGGTCTGCAATATCCAATTTGATCTACGTGAAGTCAGATCTCTAAGCTTTCAGGTCTAAGCTATTCTTCTTGCCCTTCTGGGACGTTTGTGTTTTTCCTGTTGATATGATACTAGTTGGCAGCTATTTCTCTCATTCAACATTTATCCAATTGATTCATGCTTATTTCCTGCAGTCTTTATTGGAAGGATAGTAGGTGCTTCCTCTCAAGGAAAAATAGGAGTTAGAAAACCATTCTTGTCTTTAAGATGGTTTGTGTTTAAGGAGTAACCAAGAAGCTGTAAACATACGCATTATGATTTTTATATGACTTCTTATATCAGATAACATTTTGGCTTTAAAGAGAACAACTTGTTTAATCATTTGAACGTGTATTTTCATTTATAGAGAATAAAAACCTGTCTAATATATTTTTAAAATACAATTTAAAAATAAAGCAAGGCCACTTTCTAGAGTGAAAGCAGCGCAGCCCTGAGTCAGGGTGATATGAGTGATGCTCATGGCAGAGCCTGTGAGTGATGGGGGTAAAAGGTAGCTCAGAGAGGAGCCTGGGTAATAGAACTGGACAGCTTAATAAATGGCTGACACGAGGAAATGCCAATTTAAGGCTACTGGTGTTCAGATACATGTAATGTCACTAAGGAGCTGTTCAGCATTTTCATTCTAATAGCTGAATATAAACTGCAGCAGCCAGAGCTTTCTAGGGCAATGACAATGCCTCACTGCAGGCTTTAGGTGGAAGGCTAACCACTGCTTTTCAGAGACGTACCTAGGAAAACTCAAGTAAGCTACAAATCACATGTTTTGTTCTTAGATGTTTGATATTCTGTGAATATACTACATGTGGGTTTTTTTTTTTAATAAATAAGGCTTTATTCTTTGTGGTTAATTTTTTTGTATATTATAAAAACAATAAGTAATAGGAAGAATATCAAGAAAGGTAGTCCTGGCCAACCCTCCTGCCTGCATACATTTAACCACCAATTTATTATCTGTTTTTTGAACACCTATTATGGATCAGGCACTGTGCTCCATACAGGGGATATGATAAAGACACAGCCCTTGTTTTCGAAGAGTTTAGTCTAGAAGTTAAAACCAAAAACAAACACAGCATTGCACAGTTGTCTTGGCAGTAATAATAATGACAGCTAAACATATTGGTATTCTAAGTGCTTTACATATATTAACTTATTTATTCTGTATAACAACCCTATGAGGTAGACAGTATTATTGAAACCATCTTCGAAAAAATTATATCAGTGAGAAAATTATGGCAGTGAGGGAGATCTGATCTAGCCCGCCGCCCCCCTCCACCCCCAACCTTTTCTTTAGCTTTCAAGCTGCCTGGATTTAGGCTGGTTAACTTTGGAAGACATTTAGTTTATAGTTTAAATGAAAACAGCCCTTCCCCAAAACTCAATTGCCTTTATGAAGCTAATGAGAGACCACCAGCCTACAGGAGGAGAGGAGTCTGAATTCTGCTAAGGTGTAACTTCCCCAGTTACTCCTGCAAATAACATCACTTTTCTATTGTAGATAGGCATTTTGTGATATCCTTTCAGGTTTTGTGTGTATTTAACAGCATGGCTCCACCTAGAGCTGCTAACTGGTGGCTCCTGTGGCCCCACCCAGAACCAACTCAGCTCAAGAGGACAGCTTCAATTCCCTATGATTTCATCTCTGACCCAACCAATCAGCAGCAAGCACCCATTGCATAGCCACTCCCACTGTTTCCCTCAAAATACCTTTGGAAAACCCCTAACCTATGAGCCTTTGGTGAGACTGATTTGAGTAATAACTCTATCTCCTACATGGTGTGGCTGACCTCGTGTCAATTAAACTCTTTCTTTCCTAAAATGCCATGGTCTTTATTTGTGTACCGAGCTGGAATAACTCATCAGGCTGTTACGTTATGAGGAAATTGGGGCAGAGAAGGGTTAGATAATTATCCCAAGAACATATACCTTATAAGACAGAGCCAGAATTAGACACCGAGCGATATGGCTTCATAAGCATATCATGCCTCTCCTTGTATGATGTAATTCTAATTGCTTAGATTGTGCTACCCAATTTTACTACTTTATGTGACAAAACTGTCTCTTTCTCCTCACTCTTTCTTCTCTACATAAAATCATCATATCTTTCCCACAATACTACCACTCTGTCCCCTATCACAAGCACCGGTATTTGATCTTAAAGTTTCTTTCTTCCTTTCACTTGAATAATCACTTGAAATGCTCTATCCATTATTTTCATATTCTCAGCTCTCATTAATTTTAAGCTCATTGAAACACGGCCTCATTCTCCAAAACACTCAAGAAATACTCTCTCCAAGTTGGTCAATGCCCTTCTTTTTGCAAAACCCAATTGCATATTGCAAATCTTTGTCTTTATCGTTGAAGAATTTAATACTATGGGCCACACCTTTTTTCTTGCATCTTCATCCTTTTCTTTCCATATTACTGCTGTCCCCTGGTTCTTCTCTCATCTCTTATCTGTTGCTTAATTGTGAATGTTTTCTCTTAAAGGAAGAATAAGATGACCATAAAGTTACTACTTTACCTGCACATAGAAAGTGCTCAGTCACCATAAGTTATTATTATTTTAATTATTGGCAGATGAATTTTGAGGCATTAATATGAGTTAGCCAGCTGATGAATGAGGAGGTGGAGAGGGAGAATTTTTCTTCAAGTAGAAGCAGAAATAGAAACTAAAGATAAGTAGACAGCCTCATATGTTTGGGGGCTGCAGAGTTTGCTGTGGTATTGTATGCTGCTTGGAATGAGGAGATGGGGTGAACAAGGAAAGCAGGGAGCCATGGCCAGGCCATGCAGGACCTTGTGGTGGGAGCCTTGTCCTAGAAATTAGCAGGTGAGAGGTGTGCTCAGTGTTAAAAAAGGGGGGAACATGATGATGAAATGTGCATTTAGGGTTCTGGAGGATGAATGGTCTGGTGGAAAGGGGTGGGATTTGAGCAAACTGGAAGCCGGCGGCCTAGGTAGTTGGCAAGTGCAAGAATCCAGGCAAGATAGGAAGTTCGTTTGGATCAGGTGATGGCAGTTCAGACGAGGAAAAATAATAAGGATGTAATATTTAGAGATATGAAGGAGGTAGAATCAAGGAGTTGGGGTGAGGAGTGAGAGGAAGGAATCCAGTACTCATAGAACCATTCACCAAGATTAGGGATAAGCGGGAATAAAACAGGGTAGGGCAAGGACTAAGTGTTCCAATCTATGGAGTTTTTCTCCTGATTTGTTTTGATGCTTTTCAGAATCGAAGACATTAAGTCTGGTAAGATGTGTGCCTACATCACTTTTCTTGCACTGTTTAAAAAGAAGAAGAAAAAAAGAGTTTTCACACATGACAAAATCATTGTGTCTTCCATAATTATATCACAGGGTTTGATGAAGTTTCCTTCTTCATAGAAATGTCAAGGATGTGTTGAACAGAGTCATAAAATTTTCCTCAGGGAGGTAAACTAACATCTACTGCAAAGCGTTGATTTGTCCTCTCAGTATACTGAACTAGATCGAATACATATTACTATTTAGATATACTGTCATTTTTAAAACTTCAAAATATATGTTGAGGACCAACATCACAGAAAACACGCATGCTAGGTTTGTTGGGAGGATAGCGATCCTCTGGAAAGACTTATAAAACTGTACTGTTTTCAACCCCCTATTTAGCGCAGACAGCATTCCACCAGTTTATGAGATGCAGACCGTGCACGCTAGACCCACAGGCATAAAGCAACACCTAGACCACTTCTAATTTTATCTTGTATTTATAGGATCATCTTGCAGCACTGAGACTGTGAAAGACTGTGGCTTTGGCTTTTTAAAGCCTTCTCTGGCAGGGAGTGTGCTCTCAAAAATTACCCTTCTGAATAAGTGTGATTCTTAAAAACAAAGAAAAAAAAAAGAAAGAAAGAATGGGCTCCTTGTTGGCATTTTGACCACAGAGCTTCAGCTCTGTAGTATACTTCCTGGGCCTGTGAAACCCATTGTTTGTGAAACACCCTCAGGGAAATTGAAGCTGAGATATATTTCAGCTCTATAAGGTGTAAAAAGAAAGCTATTTTTTTCCTCTCACAATACCTATATTCTTGCTTTTTAAAAAGGTACACACGAGTAAAGATCTATCAGCTGTTTTATTTCTTTTCACAGGAATGTGTTTAAACTCAGGAACTGCTGAATTGTACTGTAACTTGGCTCATCCCAAATAGTGCAGTTGTCTTCACAATGGAGAGACTGTCACAGCCTAAAAAGACACGTGACTCTGAGCATCAGTTTACTGGCTGCCCACTCAATGATTCAGGCTCCTCCATTCTTTGTGTGGAAGAGAACTGGCCTTCCGGGAGCCTGAGGCCAAGTGAGAGAACCTTCTGAAAGCCGTCACTGCATGTGGAGCCTGGACTTATCCTTTGCCTTGTTGGAGCTGTCTGTCTATTTCCGTCTCGAAGTTCTCTATAGATTGGGCTAGTGTCTTTCACCACTGTGTCCTTAATGTCCTGGAGACTGCCCACCACTTAGCAGGGGCCTATAAGCACGTGAAGTGAGGCCAGGACAAATCCTTATTCCCTATACCCTCGCACAGCATCTGGAAACATGAGAGATGTTAGGTGTGTGTTTTAAATGAATAAATGTGTGAATTCAAATTATTTCAAATGTCTGTTTCAGAGAGACAGAAAAAAGACCTGTTTCTTAGAAAAAAGAGAAAAAAAGATGATTTATTTCTCCAGTAGTATGAAGGAAAAGCTTCATCCATCATTTTAAGTGCTTCAAATGGTTACAAATGGCCTAGAGAAAGAAGGCATTTTTAGTTTTAGCTATATGTTTAAAATTTCAATATAAATTATTATTGTGATTATTTGTCACATACTTTACTGTTTGTCAAATAACAGTAGCACTATATTTGACTGGGCAATCTTGTATCTTTCTAGGTCAGTGTAAGGTTCTCTACATAATTTAAGGAAGATTTTAGGCCAATTACAAAAAAAATGTATAAGATTTACAACACAGGAATAAATCAGGGAAAAGAAGATCTGATGTCCAGTCAGACAGGATGAAGGCCTATTTCTCAAGGAAAACATAACACCTATCTGTTCCCTCTGAAAGGTAACATTTATCTACAAAGAGAAGGAAGGTTCACAGAGAACATAGGGACACCATAAGGACTCCTAATGAGACAACTACTTCTGGTTTTATAAAGAAGCAAACTAGCAAGTTTCACATCTCTACAGTGACCACTGGTATATCCACCAATGTCAGAAAATAGTACATCTATTCCAAAATGTTTTCTTAATATTTCATTCTAATACCATATGTGGAGATGCTGCTGTCTGTTTAGTAATGGAGGTACATGTTTTCAACAGTAGGCCATAGATGCATAGTGCATTTTCTAGACTTAAAATAATCATAGCCCTGCAAGTCCATGGCAGCATTTCACAGATGCTGGCCTCTCTTTACATCACTGAGGCATGCAGGCCAAGACTTTGAAGTGCTCTGTTTTCAGCCAAGTTGCCATGTTTGGCTTTTCAGCATTTTCTGTATGTTTTATGATTTCAATAAAAAGATATGCCAGACCTCTGTGGCCAGCAAATAATTAGGATTTTCTGATCACAACAATAGCATCTAGTAAGAGATCTTTTCCATTTAATCAACTTTTTGTGTATTTTATTGGTTTTTATTATAAAATTCATTTTAATAGTTTTAAACTTACAAATTCTGAAGTCTAGTATCTGAGAAGTTGCTTCTCAGATTTATGTGATTTTTAACACTAAAATGGAATTTTCTGTGACAGAGATCTTGAGGTTCCTATAAATGTTTAGTAAACTGCTTCCAGGGTTTTAGTGGTAATAAATCAGAAATATGTATTCTTTGATGTCTGTAAGATAGTATTGCATGGCCAGCATTCACTTTTCTGTTTGGAAGAGATGGGAATCAGGCAGATAGTGTTACTGGGAAAAGACAAAACAAACTCAAGACAATATTTATCCACGAGGACTTGACAAGAGAGCCAAAATGCAATCTTTCAGAAAGGCAACCATTTTCACCGGGTCGTTTGCTAGATGATGTGGAAAAAGCAGTGCTATTCCTTGTCCAATTGAAGTACCAGATTGAGACCGCACTAATAAGCTTTGCTAAAGATCCAAGGGGAGTTATAATTGATAAAAGATCAACAAGAATAGTTCATTTACAAGTTATTCTATTATCTATGACATTTCAATTATCAATATTCAGGTGCTGTATGTCTATAAAAGTATATATAGGCCGGGCGCGGTGGCTCACGCCTGTAATCCCAGCACTTTGGGAGGCCGAGGCGGGCGGATCACGAGGTCAGGAGATCGAGACCATCCTGGCTAACACGGTGAAACCCCGTCTCTACTAAAAATACAAAAAATTAGCTGGGTATGGTGGCGGGCGCCTGTAGTCCCAGCTACTCGGGAGGCTGAGGCAGGAGAATGGCGTGAACCCGGGAGGCGGAGCTTGCAGTGAGCCGAGATCACGCCACTGCACTCCAGCCTGGGCGACAGAGCGAGACTCCGTCTCAAAAAAAAAAAAAAAAAAAAAAAAAAAAGTATATATAGCTTGTTTCATCTTGTAAACTTCCCTATTAGGATACCTAATAATAACTTTGAGTATTACATTGTAGAATCAGAAGGTCCTTGTGTATATTAAATATACTTACTGCAAGTATAATATGAAGTGTGCTGCATAGTTGTTAATGCCATAGTCTTTTTAGTCAGGCTGGCTAAATGCTTACCGGCTGTTTGACCTTGGGCAAGTTATCCAACCACTCACAGATGATAAAACCCAGGCATAATAAAACTTGGCTCATAATTTGTATATGTGCATATGTGTATTAAATAATTCAGGTAAAAGATTTAGCACATCTGGAAAGGTGTTCATGATAGCTATGATTATATAAAAATATATGATATCTACGAAGCCCTAAAAAATAAAGACATGAGTTAATTTAATATTGTGAACAGCATGATCCTAATCGGTACCACAACCTTGATATCCTAAAACCACTCTAGCAGACTACATATCTGTAAATTTACACTCCATGAATTTGAGGGCTCATTTCTGGGTGAACCAGCCCTATGTCCTGCCACAGCTCCCTGTGCTCACTTTCTTGTGGGCAGAAAGGTCATTCTTCAGTGTAAATTATACAAAATGGTTAGTTTTTCTCGTAAAGAAGTTTGGAGCCTTTGCCTTTTCTGGTAATGGTGGTGAAATGTTTTTATGTGACTAGCAGGAGAAATTCAAGTGGCTGCTTGCCAAGCTTGTGTGTGTGCAGTGGAACAAAGCTCTTTAATGCTTTTCCTGTGGTGAGCAGTGCATTGTATCAACAGTTTCAAAAAGACCAGGCAAGCGCACAGCAGCATAGCAGCCAGGGCCTTTGGAGGTTCTGGCCATAACAGGTTGAGTCAAATGGACTCCTATTGCTAACAAACCCACTAGAGCAGTCTCTGATCTTTGCTCATTTGCCTTCTTTGTTTTTAAATTTGTTTTTTAATTGACACGCTGTAATTTCCCATATTTATGAGGTGCAACTTGATGTTTTGATATATTTCTGTATTGTATAATGACACAATAAGGGTAGTTAGTATATCCAGCACATCATGCATGTATTATCTCTTTGTGATGAGAACACTCAAAAGCCTTTCTTCTAGCATTTTTTTCGAGACGGAGGCTTGCTCTGTTGCCCAGACTAGAGTGTAGTGGCGCGATCTTGGCTCACTGCAACCTCTGCCCCACTAATTTTTGTATTTTTAGTAAAGACGGGGTTTCACTATGTTGGCCAGGCTGGTCTCAAACTCCTGACCTCAGGTGATCCACCTGCCTCGACCTCCCAAAGTGCTGGGATTACAGGCATGAGCCACCATGTCCAGTCAGCTTTTTAATAATATGTAATATTTTATTGTTAACCATAGTCACACTACTGTGCAATAGAACACTGGAATTTATTCCTTCTATGTAATTGTAACATGTACCTATTAATCAACCTTTCTCCATCTACCACTCCTTTCTCCTTTTCCCAATCTCTGATAACCACAGTTCTATTCTCTGCTTCAATGATATCAACTTTTTTTCCTTTGTAGATTCCACATATGAGTGACATCATGTGGTATTTGTCTTTCTGTGTCTGGCTTATTTCACTTAACATGGTGTCCTCCAGGTTCACCCATGTTGTCTCAAATGATAGGATTTCATTATTTTTTATGACTGTATAGTATTCTGTTGGGTTTTTATACCACATTTTTTCATCTATTCATCCACTGTTGAATACTTAGGTTGAGTCCATATCTTAGCTATTGTAAATAGTGCTGCAATAAACATGGGCATGCAGATACCTCTTCAACATATGGATTTCAAATATTTTCAGTAAATACTCAACTGTGGGATTGCTGAATAATATGGTAATCCTATTTCTAGTTAATTGAGGAACCGCCATACTGTATTCCATAATGGCTGTACTAGCTTACAACTTCACCAACAGTACGTCAGTGTTCCCTTTTCTCCACATTCTCACCAACACTTGTCTTTTTTTATAATAGCCATTCTAACTGAAGTGAGATGGTATCTTATTTTGGTTTTGGTTTGTGTTTCTCTGATGGTTAGCAATGTTGAACGTTTTTTTATATACCTGTTTGTCATTTGTATGTCTTATTTTGAAAAATGGCCTTTTGCCCATTATTGATTAATATTATTATTGTTGTTTTGCTATTATGTCCCTTATATATTCTAGATATTAACCCATTTTTGCATCTATAGTTTGCAAATATTTTCTCCCATTCTCTAGGTTGTCTCTTCACTCTCTTAACAGTTTCTGTTGCTATGGAAAAGCTTTTTAGTTTGATATAATCCTATTTGCCTATTTTTCCTCTTGTTGACTATCCTTTTGAAGTCTTATCTAAAAAGTCCCTGCCCAGCCCAATGCTCTGACATGTTTCTCCTATGTTTTCTTCTATTAGTTTCAGATTTTACACTAAGATCCTTAATCCATTTTGAGTTGATTTTTATATATAGTGAGAGGTAGGGATCTAGTTTCATTCTTCTGCATGTAGACAAACTAATTTTCCCAGTACCATGTATTGAAAAGACTATCTTTTCCCCAACATGTATTTTTGGTACATTTGTTGAAAATCAGTTGGTTGTAGGTGTGTACATTTACTTCTGGGTTCTATATTCTGTTCCATTGGTCTATGTGTCTGTTTTTCATGCCAGCACCATGTTGTTTTGTAGTTACTATAGCTTTGTAGTATATTTTGAAGTAAGGTAGTATGAAGCTTCCAGCTTTGTTCTTTTTGCACAGGATTGCTTTGGTTGTTTTGGGGTCTTTTGTTATAGATAAATTTTAGAATTGTTTATTTCTATTTTTGTGAAGAATGTCATTGGCATTTTGATAGGAATTGCATTAATCTGTACATTGCTTTGAGTAGTTTGGCCATTTTATGACATTAATTCTTACAATCCACAAATATAGGATATCTTTCCATGTATTTGTATTATTTTACATTTCTTTCATCAAAGTTTTATAGTCTCAGTATAAAGATTTTTCACCTCCTTGACTAAGTTTATTACTAGGTATCTTTTTTGTAGCTATTGTAAATGAAACTGTTTTCTTGATTTCTTTTTCAGATAGTTCACTATGAGCATATAGAAATGCCACTGATTGTTGTATGTTTACTTGGTATACTGCGACTTTACTGAATTTGTTTATTAGTTCTAACAGTTTTTCAATGGAGTCTTTAAGGTTTTCTATATATGAGATCATGTCATCTGCAAACAGGGGCACTTAGCTTCCTCCTTTCAAATTTGAATGCCTTTTATTTCTTTCTCTTGCCTAATTGCTCCGGCTAGGGCTTCATTTACTACATTAAATAGAAATGGTAAAAGTGGGCATCTTTGTCTAGTTCCTGACCTTACAGGAAAAGCTTACAATTTTTCCTCACTCTGTATGATGTTAGCTGTGTGTTTGTCATATATGGCTGTTACTGCATTGAGGTAAGTACCATGTGAATCTAATTTCTTGAGCGTTTTAATCATGATAGTAAATTTTTATCAAATGCTTTTTCTGCCTCTATTGAAATGATATTTTAAAAAATCATTCTTTATGTTAATGTGCATATCACATTTATTGGTTTGCAAATGTTAAACCATCCATGCATCTCTGGAATAAACTCCACTTGACCACAGTGAATGATTTGTTTAATGTGCTGTTGGATTCGGTTTGCTAGCATCTCATTAAGAATTTTCACATCTATGTTCACTGGGGATCCTAACCTGTAGTTTTTCTTTGTTGTTATGTGATTGTTTGATTTTGAAATCAGGGTAATTCCAGCCTCGTAAGATAACTTTGGAAGTATTCCTTCCTCTTCAATTTTTTGGAATAGTTTGAGAAGAATTGGTATTAGTTCTTTATTAAATGTTTGGTAGAATTCAGCTGGGAATCTGTCCAGTCCTGAGCTCTTCTTTGATGGAGGACTTTTTATTACTGATTCAATGTCCTCAGTCATTACTGACCTGCTCAGATTTTCTATTTCTTCATGGTTCAATCTTGACAGGTTGTATGTGTCCAGGAATTTATCCATTTCTTCTACTGTAGTTTGGATATGGTTTGTTTGTCCCCACCAAATCTCATGTTGAAATTTGGTTTCAATATCAGAGGTGGGGTCTATGGGAAGTGTTTGGGTTATGGGTACAGATCCCTCATAAATAGATTAATGCCCTCCCTTGGTGGATGTAAGTGAGTTCTCATTTTATTAGTTCTCCCCAAAGCTGGTTGTTAAAAAGCTTGGGATCTCTCACTATGGGATCTTGCACATTCTGGCTCCTCTTTACCTTCTGCCATGAGTGAAAGCAGCCTGAGTCCCTCATCAAAAACTGAACAGGTGCTAGCACCATGCTTTTTTGTACCTGCAGAACTGTGTGCCAAATAGTCCTCGTATCCTTATAAATTACCCAGCCTCGGGTAATCTCAAATGGACTATGTTATCAAATTTGTTGGCATATAGTTGTTTATAGCAGCCTCTCATCATCCCTTGTATTTCTGTGGTATCAGTTGTAATGTCTCTTGTTTAATATCTAATTTTGTCTTCTTTTATTTCTTAGTCTAGCTAAAGGTTTTTCAAGTTTGTTATTGTTTCAAGAAATTAACTCTTCATTTTGTTGATCTTCTGAATTTTTTTAGCTTCCATTTTTTTTTTCTATTCTGAGATTTGTTTCTTGCCTTCTACAAGGGAACAAAACATTTCTCTAGTAAGAGAAACCAAAGAAAAAGGCATGTACAAAATGCCTGAAAATTTCAAAACAATGATCTTAAGGAAACAGCCAGATACAAGGAACCCAGTAAAACAACGCAATGAAATAAAAACAATTCATGGGAAGTAGAGCAAGATTGTGGAATAGAAGGCTATACCATTTGTTCCCTCCACCTAGGAACACCAAATTTTAGCAACCACGTGTACATAGAAAAGCACCACCACAAGAGCCAAAAATCAGCACCAGCTCTGCCACAATGGGGTAGAACAACAAGCAGGCCCTTAGGGTCCCTGAGTCAAGGTCTGGATTCTTGCACAGCACTTCAAGACCTTCCCTGGGCCAGAGGGGAGCCCACTGTCCTGAAGGCTGAGTCCTTTGCCTGCCAGCATTCACCACAAGCTAAGAGAAAAGCCCTTGGGCTTTATGCCAACATTGGTGGTGGCCTAGTAGAGCCCCCCATGGATCAGTGGTGGTGGTGGTCCCAGGGAGAGGCTCCTCTGACTGCGAAAAGGGGAGAGAAGAGCAGCAAGCACTTTGCATTGTGGTTTGAATATCAGCTTAACTGCAGTAGAATAGAACATCAGGTAAGTTACTAAAGTTTTTGATTCTAATCCCTGGCTCCCAGACAGCATCCCTGGACACATTTGGGGCCTGGGGAAACTTGCCATTCTGAAGTGAAGGGCCTTGGGCAAGGCTCAGTACTGTACAGGCTTCAGGTGTGACCCAGCATAGTTCCAACAGTGGTGGCCACAGGTGTGCTTCCTCACCACACCCCAGGTTCCAGGTGGCTCAGCACAGAGACAGAGACGCTATATGTTTGGCAGAAAGAAAGGGAGAAGAACAACAGCCTCTGCCTTGTAATCCAGAGAACTGCTCTGGATCTCAGCCAAGACCACCAAGGTGCTACCTCTATGAGTCTGCAAAAATCACAGTGTCTTGGGCTTGAGGCCCAAGTGCCTTTGAATACTTGGAAAGTCTTCCAAAGAAGGACAGGCACAAATAAGCCCAGACTGTGAAAACCACAATAAATACCTAACTCTTCAATGCCCAGACACTGACGAGTATCTACAAGCATCAATACCATCCAGGAAAACAAGACCTCACCAAATGAACTATATAAAGCACCAGGGATCAATCCTGGAGAAACAGAGATATATGTCTTCTCAGAGAATTCAAAAGAGCTATTTTGAAGAGACTTGAAGAAATTTAAGACAACACAGAGAAGGAATTCAGAATATCAGATAAATTTAACAAATAGACTAAAATAATTAAAAAAGAATCAAACAGAAATTATAGACTTGAAAAATGTAGGTGACATGATGAAGAATGCATCTGAGTCTATTAATATTGGAATCGATCAAGCAGGATAAAGAATTAGCGAGCTTAAAGATAGGCAACTTGAAAATACACAGAAGAGACAAAAGAGAATAAAAAGCAGTGAAGCATACCTACAAGATCTAGAAAAGACCCTCAAAAGGGCAAACCTAAGAGTTATTGGCCTTAAAGAGAAGGTAGAGAAAGAGATAGGGGTAGAAAGTTTATCCAAAGGGATAATATCAGAGAACTTCCCAAACCTAGAGAAAAAGATAAACATTCAAGTACAAGAAGGTTATAGAGCACCAAACCAATTTAACCCAAAGGAGACTACCTCAAGGCATTTAATAATCAAACTCTCAAAGGTCAAGTATAAAGAAAAGATCCTAAAAGCAGCAAGAGAGAGAGAGGGATATATATATATAGAGAGAGAGAGAGAGAGAGAAAGAGAGAGAGAGAGAAAAAAAACAAATAACATATAATAAAGCTGCAATATGCCTGGCAGCAGACTTTACAGCAGAAACCTTACAGGACAGGAGAGAGAGGTATGACATATTTAAAGTGCTGAAGGAAAAAAACCTTTTACCCTAGAATAGTATATCTTGCACAATTATCCTTCAAAACTGAAGGAGAAATAAAGACCTTCCCAGGCAAACAAGAGCTGAGGGCTTTCATCAATGCCAGACCTGTCCTACAAGAAATGCTAGAGGGAGTTCTTCAATCTGAAAGAAAAGGATGTTAATGAGCAAGAAGAAATCATCTGAAGGAACAAAACTCACTGGTAATAGGAAGCAGACAGAAAAACACAGAATAGTATAACACTGTAATTGTGGTGTTATAAACTTCTCTCAAGTAGAAAGACTACAGGATGACTCCATCAAAAATAATAACTGTAACTTTTAAAAACATAGACACTACAGTAAGAAATAAAAAGAAACAGCAAAAAGCTAAAAGGTGGCAGGGGCGGGGTGAAGTTAAACGGTAGAGGTTTTTGTGGGGTTTTTTTTTTTTTTTGCTTGTTTTTCTTTTTGTTTCATTTTGTTTTTTTTGACATAGGGTCTTGCTCTGTCACCCAGACTGCAGTGCAGTAGTGCAATCAAGGCTCACTGCAGCCTCTATCTCCCAGGCTCAAGCGATCCTCCCATCTCAGCCTCTCAAGTAGCTAGGACTACAGGTACACACCACCACACCTGGTTAATCTTTGTAGTTTTATTGTAGAGACAGGGTTTCACCATGTTGCCCAGGCTGGTCTCAAACTCCTGTTCTCAAGTGAACTGCCTGCCTTAGCCTCCCAACATGTTGGGATTACAGGTATGAGCCTCCACGCCCAGCCAAAAGTGTAGTTTTTCTCAGTTTTCTTGTACATGTTTGTTTGGTTGTTATACAATCAGTGTTGTTGTCATTAGTTTAAAATAATAGGTTATAAGATAGTATTTGCAAGCCTTGTGGTAATCTCAAATCAAAAAGCATACAATGGATACACAAAAAATAAAAAGCAAGACATTAAAGCATACCAACAGAGAAAATCACTTTCACTAAAAGGAAGACAGAAAAGAAGAAAAGACCCGACAACCAGACAACCAGAAAACAAATAACAAAATGTCAGGAGTAAGTCCCTACTTATCAATAATAACCTTAAAAGTAAATAGACCAAACCCTCCAATAAAAAGACATAGACTGGCTGAATGGATGAAAAAACAAGACTCAATGATCTCTTGACTATAAGAAATATACTTCACTTATAAAGATACACATAGACTGAAAATAAAGGAATGGAAAAAGATATCCCACACAAATGGAAACCAAAAAAGAGCAGGAGTAGCTATACTTATATAAGATACTCTAGATTTCAAGACAAAAACTGCAAGAAAAGACAAAGAAGGTCATTGTATACTGATAAAGGGGTTAATTCAGTAAGAAGATACAATAATTGTAAATATATATGCACCCAACACTGGAGCATACAGATATATAAAGTAAGCATTGTTAGAGCTAAAGAGAGAGATGGAGCCCAATGCAATAACAGCTGGAGACTTCAAGTCTTCACATTCAGCATTGGACAGATCTTCTAGACAGAAAATCAATGGAGAAACATCTGACTTAATCTGCACTACAGAACAAATGGACCTAATAGATATTTACATTTATCCAACAACTGCAGAATACACATTTTTCTCCTCAGAACAGTAATCATTCTCAAGAACAGACCATATGTTAGGTCACAAAACAAGTCTTAAAACAGTCAAAAAAATTGAAATAATATAAAGGATATTCTCTGACCACTATAGAATAAAAATACAAATCAAAAACAAGATAAACTTTGGAAACTATACAAACACATGGAAATAAACAATATGCTCCTGAATGACCAGTGGGCCAATGCAGAAATTAAGAAGGAAACTGAAAAATTTTTTGAAACAAATGATAATGGAAACACAACATACCAAAACCTATGGGATACAGCAAAGCAGTACTAAAAGGGAAACTTATAGCTATAAATGCCTACATCAAAAAACAGAAAAACCTTCAAATAAATAACCTAATAATTCATGTTCAATAACTAGAAAAGCAAGAGTAAACTAAACCAAAATTAGTAGAAGAATTAATAAAAATCAGAGCAGAAATAAATGAATTTGAAATGAAGAATATAATACACAAGATCAATAAAACAAAAAGTTGTTATTGATAAACAACATTGACAAAACTGTTAGCCAGACTAAGAAAGAGAGAAGATCCAAATAAATAAAATCAGTGATGAAAAAGGAGGCATTACAACTAATATCACAGAAATTCAAAGGATCATTAGTGACTATGAGTAACTATATGCCAATAAATTGGAAAATAGAGAAGAAATGGATAAATTATTAAAAATTAATGTAATATAAAAAATTAATCTACCAAGATTGAACTGTGAAGAAATCTCAAACCTGAAGAGACTAATAACAAGATTAAAGCCATAATAAAAAGTTTTCCAGTAAAGAAAAGCTTGGGAGCTGACAGCTTCACTGCTGAATTCTACCAAAACATTTACAGAAGAACTAGTACTAATCCTATTAAAACTGTTCTGAAAAATAGGGGAAGAGGGAATACTTTCAAACTCATTCTATCATTATCCTGATACCAAAGTCAGATAAAGACATTTAAAAAAAGGAAACTATGGGCTAATATCTCTGATGAATATTGATGTAAAAATCCTCAATGAAATACTAGAAAACCAAATTTAATAATATATTTAAAATATTATTCATCGTGACCAAATGGGATTTATTCCAGGAATGCAAGGATGGTTTAACATATGCAAATCAATAAATGTGTTACATCATATAAACAGAATAAAGGATAAAAACCATATGTTTTTTTCAATTGACGCTGAAAAAGCATTTGATGAAGTTCAACATCCTTCACGATAAAACCCTCAAAAAACTGGGTATAGAAGGAACATACACCAACATAATGAAAACCATATAAAACAGACCCACAGCTAGCATCATACTGAATGGGGAAAACCTGAAAGCCTTTTCTCTGAGATCTGGCACATGAAAAGGATGTCCACTTTCACCACTGTTAACCAACATATAACTGGAAGTCTCAGCTAGAACAATCAGGCAAGGGAAAGAAATAAAGGTCATCTAAGTTGAAAAGAAAGAAATCATATTTTCCTTTTTTTGCAGATGATATAATCTTATATTCAGAAAAAAACCAAAAAATTCGACCAAAAATATTATAACTGATAAATTCATTAGAGTTGCAGGATACAAAATCAACATAAAAATCAATAGCATTCCTATATGTCAACTGGAACAATCTGAAAAAGAAATTTAAAAATTAATGTCATTTACAATAGCCACAAATAAAATTAAATACTTAGGAATCAACTTAAACAAAGAAATGAAAGATCTCTACAACAAAACCATAAAACACTGATGAAAGAAATTGAGGACACAAAAATGGAAAGATATTTCATGTGCATAGATTAGAAGAATCAATATTTTTAAATGTTCATACTACTCAAAGCAATCCATAGATTTAATGCAATCCCTATAAAAATACCAATAACATTCTTCACAGAAGTAGAAAAAACAATCCTAAAATTTATATGGAATCACAAAAGACCCAGAGTAGCTAAATCTTTCCTGAGCAAAAGAACAAAACTGAAGGAATCACATTAACTCACTTCAAATTATACTACAGAATGACTGTAATCAAAACAGCATGGTACTAACTTGGTACTATCTACAGACACTTAGACCAATGAAACAAAAAAGATAACCCAAAAAACTAATCCATACACCTACAGTAAACTCATTTTCTGACAAAGGTGCTGAGAACATACTTTGGGAAAAAGTTCCTTCAATAAATTGTTCTGGGAAAACTGAATATTCATATGCAGAATAATGAAACTTAATCCCTATCTCTTGCCTTACACAAACATCAAATAAAAATGGATTAAAGACTTAAATTTAAGACCTCAAACTATAAAACTACTACAAGAACATTTTATGGAAACTCTCCAGGACATTGGTCGGGGCAAAAAATCTCTTGCACAATACCCCATAAGCACAGGCAGCCAAAACAAAAAAATATACACCTACTACGTACCTGCAAAAATTTAAAAAAAAAAGAAAATTTTAAAAAACAATTCAGGATCTGGATGATAAACTCCCCAAGTAGATATATATCATTAAAATGAACCAAACAGAAATCTTGGAGCTGAAAAATTCAATGAATGATATAAAAAATACTACTGAGAGTATAAAAAATAAACTAGATCAAGCAGAAGAATTTCTGAACTTGAAGACAAGGCTTTTAAGATAATCCATCAAAGAAAAAAAAAGAAATAACAATTTAAAAAAATGAAAAAATAAAGCCTATGGAACTTAACAGGACATAAATAAGTGAACAGGTATTTCTGTCAGAAGAATGTCAGATGGAGAAGAGATGGAGAAAAGCACCAAAAACCCAAAAACCTGTTTAATGAAACACAGACATACCTCCTTATATTGTGTTTTGCTTTATTGTTCTTCACAGATTTTGTTTTTTGGGTTTTTATTTTTAACATATTGAAGACCTGTGGCAAGCAAGTCTATCTGCATCATTTTTCCAACAGCATGTGCTCTCACTTTGTTTCTCTGTATCACATTTTGAAAATTTTCAGAATATTTCAAACTTTATTATTATTACATTTGTTATAGTGTCCTATGATCAGTGATCTTTGATGTTACTACTGTAATTATTTTGGGGTGCCACAAACAGCGCCCATAGAAGAGGTCAAACTTAATTGATAAATGATGCATTTGTCCTGAGTGTTCCACCAATCAGCTGTTCTCCCATTAGTCTCCCTTTCCTTGGGCCTCTGTATTCCCTGAGACAAAACAATACTGAAGTCAGGCCAATTAATAAGCTTACAACAGCTTCTAAGTATTCAAGTGAAAAGAAGAGTTTCATGTCTCCCACTTTAAATCAAAAGCTAAAAATGATTAAGCTTAGTGAGGAAGGTATGTCAAAAACTGAAACCAGCCTCTTGTGCCCAACAGTTATTCAAGTTGTGAATGGAAAGGAATAGCTCTTGAAGGACATTTAAAATGCTATTCCAGTGAACACACAAATGATAAGAAAGTGAAATAGCCATTTTGATGATACGGAGAAAGTTTGAGTGGTTGGGATATAATATCAAACCAGCCAAAACATCCCCTTAGGTCAAAGCCTAATTCAGAGCAAGGCCTTAACTCTCTTCAATTCTGAGAGCGGCGAGGAAGCTTCAGAAGAAAAGTTGGGAGCTAACAGAGGTTCCTTCATGAGGTTTAGGGAAAGAAGCCGTCTCTAAATCATTAAAGTTCAAGGTAAAGCAGCAAGTGCTGACGTAGAAGCTGTAGCAAGTTATCCAGAAGATCTCACTAAAATGAAGGATGAAGAGGGCTACACTAAATAACGTATTTCCATTGGAGAAAAAACAGCCTTATATTTGAAGAAGAAGCCATCTAGGACTTTCGTAGC
This sequence comes from Pan paniscus, assembly GCF_029289425.2. Classification (NCBI taxonomy): domain Eukaryota; kingdom Metazoa; phylum Chordata; class Mammalia; order Primates; family Hominidae; genus Pan; species Pan paniscus. Next base: position 38,335,479 of record NC_073263.2, on the reverse strand, counting down.
CAAATAAGAGAATTCAATGCCTAGCTTCAAAGCTTCAACGGAAAGCCTGACTCTCTTATTAGGGGCTAATGCAGCTGGTAACTTTAGGTTGAAGCCAACGGTTATTTACCAATCAGAAAACCTTAGGTAATTTAAGAATTATTCTAAATTTACTCTGTGCTCTGTAAATGGAGCAACAAAGCCTAGATGACAGTACATCCGTTTACAGCATAGTTTAATGAATATTTTAAGCCAACCATTGAGACTTACTGCCCAGAAAAAAGGACTGCTTTAAAAATATTACTTCTCATTTACAATGCACTTAGTTACCCAATAGCTCTGATAGAGATATATAAGAATATTAATGTTGTTTTTAAATATGCTAATATAACATCCATTCTGCAGCCCATGGATTAAGGAGTCATTTCAACTTTGAAGTCTTATCATTTAAAAAATACATTTTGTAAGGCTATAGCTGCCATAGACAGTGATTTATCTGATAGATCTGGTCAAAGTAAGTAGAAAACTCTCTGGAAAAATTCACCATTCTAGATGTCGTTAAGAATATATGTAATTTGCTGGGTGTGGTGGCTCATGCCTATAATCCCAGCTATAATCCCAGTACTTTGGGAGGCAGAGGTCAGAGGATTGCTTGAGCCCAGGAGTTTGAGACCAGCCTGGGCAACATAGTGAGATCTTGTCTCTGCAAAAAACAAAACAAAACAAAACAAAACCATATATATATATATATATATATATATATATATATATATATATATCTCAGAGACAAGATCTCTGCAAAAAGGTCAAAATATCAACATGAGCAGGGGGTTGAAAAAAGTTTATTCAAACCCTCATGGATGACATTGAGGGGTTCAAGACTTCAGTGGAGGAAGTAACTACAGATGTGGCAAAAATAGCAAGAGAGCTAGAATTGGAGCCTGACAATATGACTCAATCACTGCAATCTTATCATAAAACCTGAGTGGATGAGAAGTTGCTTCTAATGAATAAGCAAAGAAAGTGGTTTCTTGAGATGGAATCTACTTTTGGTGAAGATGCTGTAAACATTGTTCAAATGACAACAAAGGATTTAGTTTATTATATATACTTAGCTGATAAAGCAGTGACAGAGTTTGAAAGAATTTACTCCAATTTTGAATGAAGTTCTACTGTGAGTAAAATGCTATCAAATAGTATCACAAGGTGCAGATACTTCATTTTTGTCTTATTTTAAGTAATTACCACAACCATCCCAACCTTCCGCAACCCTGATCCATAAGCAGCCATCAACATTGAGACAAGAACCTATACCAGCAAAAAGATTACAAATTACTGAAGGCTCTGACAATCATTAGCATTTTTTGGCAATAAAGTATTTTAAGTATTTTTTATTTAAGGTATGTACATTTTTAGACACAATACTATTGCATACTTAATAGACTATTGCATACTGTAAGCATAACTTTTACATGCCGGGGAAAATGAAAAGTTTGTGTGACTTGCTTTATTGCAATAGTTGCTTTATTGTAGCGGCCTGGAACCAAACTCTCAACATCTCTGAGGTATTACAGACATATCAGAAAACTTCCCAAGTTCTAGGAGAGATATGGGCATCCAGCTTCAGGAAGCTCAAATTTGCTTTTCTTTTCATCTGTGCACTGCGCACTTCCTCCCTTATAAAACTGTTCTCCATAAACAGCTGGCCTGGTGGGTTCTGAATCAAAGTTTAGAATTAAGTAGAAAGGGCTAGAAATTGGGATTCATGGGGCCACAAGTCCTCCTACAAGTGAAACATGGAGAAGTCTCTCTTCTCTGGACCCTCCTACTTGTATTTAGTGAATGACTCACTCACCCTCACAGTGTTCATTTTTTTCCTACCCTCTCCCACTCATGTGTTTGTTAAAAGTGAATGAATCCTGTAATTTTGCAACCTCTCTCCGGAAACTATTACAAAAAAAAAAAAGATGTGAAATGACTATCAAAAAAGTGGTTTAAATTTACCTGAAATGAGTTACAAAATGATGGAATGAAACCACACAACAGTATTTTAATTTCTATTTTTAATAGTCAAGATTTAATAACAGCTTATTTAAAAGGGCCTAAAGGAATATTTATTATTTGACAATTCCATTAATGTACTTAATACTGCACATTTTCACAATTTTCTTAATATATAACAAGTGATAATTACTATTTGTAGCTAACAGCCAAAAAATCTATACATTAATATTTAGTAGAAATATAGTCTGGTAACCTTTCATTATTCCACTTCACATACTCAATTTATTATAACTATAGATAAAATTCTACTGCAAGTAATTGACTTTCTTCACCCTCTCTTCTCTTTCTTGTAGATGTCATCTACCCTCCTTATTTCAACTGCCACCATCAGACATGTGACTTATAAATCTCAAACTTCAGCTTAGTTAGCTCTGTATTTTACCAGCCTATTGCCTGGTTTCACCTGCATGCCCTACAGGTAGCTCTACTTAGTATGTTTAAATAGAGTCTCATCTTCTTCCAACTTTCTTTCCCTAGACTAATTCCCTCTCCTAACCTCCTATAATGGTACCTCAGTTTTTTGGAGCTTCCACGCACAATCTTTTTTGAAAGTAGATTTTTTTTCAATCCCTCTCCTCCTTCCTCCCTCTGTGATGTCCTAGTTATGTCAGGTTTTTCTTAGCAGTGAGTCCTTTCCTTTCTAGCCTCACCTCCTTACCCTACATTTCTTTTCGCTTACACTGCTATATCATTAATAACCTTGAAACACTGCTCTGATTATTTAATTCTCTTATTCAAAAACATCCAGGTGCTTCCTATCAAATAAATGTGCTTCAATCTCGTTTATCCAGGCTCTACTGACAATGACTCTTATTTTTCTTTTGCTTGGTTTTTAAAGTGCTTTTATACAGATCATATTATTTGATACTCAAAAAAATGCCATAAGGTAAGAAATTCAGGTAAAAATATGCTCATGCTCCAAATGAGGAAAATTGGCTAGAGAAGAAAGCTGGATTGGTTAAGAAGAAAGGTTGTTTGATCAGGAATTATTGGCTGGAAAATTGCAAAAATTTGTCTAAAGCCCAGGACTCCTAACTCCCAATCCAAGGAGCTGGGCATTAAACCTTCCACATAAAAAGGGAGCCTGGCCAAACTGGAATGCTCACTGTGCCCAAAAGCCTTTCCCTCCCTCATGCTTTCTCTCATGCAATCTGACAATACGTAGCCTTATTCTTCATTCATCTACATCCTTTTCATCTTTTAAATGCTTCATCTGTTCTTCCTCTGACTCAGAATGATTCATACAATTGCTTTTAATCACATTCTGCTCTTAGTCTCCTTTTTACTGTTTCAAATTCTTACTAAAATAAATTATTCTTGTTTAGCTTTTTACATACTTAGCTTTTCCTTTCAAACAGATTTTAAGTATTGTGAGGTCTTGGCCTATATTTTAAATGTCTTTGTATCCCCCACATACTGTATTTAGTATGTGCAGAGCAAAGATTTGCTACATGCATGTAGTTTTTGACATTGGATATTTTTTAAATGGCAAGATATTTTATACATACTGTTTGATTTATTTTGATTTTTGTTTTCAGACTATAATATCTACATTTTTCTATCTAGTATCCTTCTCATGTGGAAAAACTGGTATAATTTTTACTATTCAGTGAATCCCTGGAATGCTTTCACTTTGTTGGCACTTGCTAATCATCAACTGACTTTCAGCGAATTGTTGGAATTATCAACTATATTAAATAGGCTACCAATGGCTACATTGCATTAATATTCGGAGAAATTAGAAACTCATTTTTCTACTTTTTGATTTTTCATTTTGTTCTAACTCAAGTATACCAAATACAGAATGTGACTTTATCAAGTTGTTACTTTAAAGGAATCTGGCCATTTCTTATAATGATTGTTCTGCCGTTACTTTTTGGGAGCTTCCACTAATGCAAATAATTGTATTCAAACAAAAACAGATGGTGATTAGGTCTTTCAGCTAAGCACAAATGAATAAAAAAATTTCATTCACACACCCACCATACCATGATGTATTTTTCTAGCACTAGAAATGTTTTCTTCTCCAAGGTACTCCTGCTGTTGAGAAAGCTTTTCTGATGTCAGTAAGCTTTTGAACAGCACTGAACTGAGTTACATTTACCACAGAGCTCACCATGTTGCCTTTTACATGTGCCTGGCTTATATCTAGTATGGTAATTTTTCCAGGGTGGTCCAGGAAGCAAGCCACTTTAGCTAAAACCCCTGCGGGTTGTCACACAAAGGCAGAGAATAGATTCAGTTTGAATGTTCCTTAATTACCTTCCTAAGACTGACAGTAAAGATTAGTGAAATATTGTTAACACTGACTTAATACTGACCCTAGTGAACCAATACTGCGTATTAAATTGTAAAATTACTGAAGTACTGAGGACCAAAGACATCGATGTCAGATGTTTGATATCTGCACAAAATGAGAGCATTGTTCTTAACATCAGTTGTGTTGCTCGTGTGTAAACATGCTGCAGTACAAAAATTTTAGCTGTGTCTTAAAGACGCGACACAGGTTTCATCAAGACCTGTTCCTGTACTTCTAGCGCCCCTGACCTACTTGCACACAGTTAAGAGTTAGCACAGAGAAAAGCTTTGGCCTCAGCTGGACTTTTCAGACACTGCAACTAAGAGAAGTCACTAGTAAGGCAGAGCTTGATCTTCCACTCTGTGAGCACAAAAACATAATTTCATAATTTTATTGAGAGGTAATATAGCTTTAGAGAACAAATTCACATGTAAAATTTCAGATTTGCCCTGAGTTACAAAGTTATAAGGAGGTCCAGAGTTCAAGAGGGCTGACTAGATGCAGCTAGTACATGCCTCATCCATGGAAAGAAACCGAAATAGCAAATATTCAAACTTTGAATAGACAATCTAAGGGACCATATTGGGATTCAACAGAGAAGCAATGGGAAGCACCAAAAGCAAAGAAGGAGAGGGAAGCAAGGCAACCTGCTCAGCTGGGATTGGCTGGGAGCTGGGAGAACCTCCCACAAGTGGGGAAAGGGTAAGTGACAGATCCCCAGGGCTCCATATTCCCTCTACAAACTTTCATAATTCCAGCTACAGGAGAGCCCCTCGACCTATATGGGGCTTGTGATTGTCATAGGGAGCTGCCTACAGGTTGCACAGAGGCATTGCTCTAGAGAGGAAACTTAACGCTGATTACCACAGGCTTCTGAGCCTTCAGCAGCTACAGCTTGGTGCCATTCTGAGAACCAAACCCCCAAAGGACTGTGTCTTGCCCTGGAGCTGATGCTGCCACTGCTGCCACCATGCCAAGGAGGGGCAGAGACAGGCTGAGCATCTTCACATACTTGCAGGAAAAATCTTACTGCCATTGCTGTGGGCTGTTGTGGGACTGAGGTGCAATCAAACTGCACTCCCCACAGCTACCTATCTATTCTATTCCCACTGAGTATAGCCCTGTCTTCCTGGTGACAGGCCCACAGGTGGGGATATCCTGAAAGCCCAGCCTCCAAAGGCCTGTGTTATGCCCTGGAGCTGGGGCTGATGTTGCCATTGCTGCTGCTGGGCCAAAAAAGGAGAGGAGAGGCCGAGCAGGTAATTGTCATTGTTGCCAGCTGCTGTGGGACTGAGGAGCAAGGAAACCATGCATCCCACAGCTACCTCCTTACTCTGTTCCCATTGAGAGTGGCCCCACTTGCCCTGGTGGCAGGCCCACGATAATCTGCTGTTTCCCACACCTGAGCACTCCACTGGTGGCGGGGGGACAACCCCACCTCTGCTTATCAAAACCAGCACCTGAACATACTACCGGGGGTCCTGAAGACAAGTCCACCAGCCTGGTCCTGTCCTCTCAGTGTTTGAATACACCATCCAGGGGTCTGGAAATCATCCATCTCAGTTTGCCACTGTTGGAAACTGAATAATGTTGGGATCTGAGGTTGGGGCAAATCAACCTGCTGATATCACCACAGATGACATCTACCCATATGTGCCTGCCCAATCTGTTGCAGCCACCACAACAGACCTCTTGGGTTCCCACATTATATCCATGGTCCAGAAAACCAAGAACCCTCCCACATTCCTGGCCTACCACTGCCACTGATAGCATCTGAGCAAGCCACATGAAAGCCAACGAACTGGCCCACCACGACCCACTAATACTGGTGCCAGCATATACTACCTTGGGGCCTACAGACAGGCATGCTTAGCTTACCACTGCCACCACTGGGGCCCAAAGACTGGCTTACCTAGCATCCTAGTTCCCAGAACATCTTCAGTACAGCTTCTACTAATAATGATACCCTAGGACACAGAGAAAATCACAGATACCACGGATGCTACTTACAGTCAATAAAATCATATGAATATTACTCTACTGCATGCACTTAAATCAAAGGTAATGCACCCTCTCCAACCAAAACCATATATAGATCTTCAATAAAAAGTCATCACCTACTTCAATAAAAACCATATTCAATAAAACCATACTTCAATAAAAACCAATAAACCATATATAGATCTTCAATAAAAAGTCATCACCTACTTCAATAAAAAGTCATCACCTACAAAAGTAAATTCAAAAAACAGTTACACCAGATGCACAGATATCAACATAAGGACACAGGAAACAAGAAAAAGCACGGAAAGAAACCTTCAAATAAGCATGATAATTCTCCAACAACAGACCTCAATCAAAAGGAAATTCACAAAATCCCAAAGAATTAAAAATGCTAATTTTAATGAAGCTCTGTGAGATACAAGATAATTCTGAAAAACAATAGAGAGAAATCAACAAAACAATTCAGGATATAAATGACAATTTTACCAAAGAAATAATTTTTTAAATAACCAAACAGAAATTCTGGAACTGAGGAATTCACCGAATGAAATAAAAAATACATTCACAAGGTTCAACAATAGAACAGATCAAGTGGAAGAAAGAATCTCAGAACTTGAAGACAGGTCTTTTAAAATAACCCAGTCAGACAAAAAGAAAAAGAATGATCAATGCCTTCATGACATTTAGTACCAAATAAAGCAACCACATATTCAAATTATTGCTGTCTCTGCAGGAAAAGAGAGAATGAAAGGGTTAAAAAAACCTACTTAATCGCCAGGTGCGGTGGCTCATGCCTATAATTCCAGCACTTTGGGAGGCTCTCGGGCAGATCACCTGAGGTCAGGAGTTCCACACTAGGCTGGCCAACATGATGAAAACCCATTTCTACTAAAAATATAAAAATTAGCTGGGCGTGGTGGTGTGCACATGTAATCCCAGCTACATGGGAGGCTGAGGCAAGAGAATTGCTTCAACCCGGGAAGTGGAGTGTGCAGTGAGCTGAGATTGCACCATTGCATTCCAGCCTGGTGACAAAGTGAGACTCTGTCTCAAAAAACCTACTTAACAGAATAATAGATGAAAATTTCCCAAATCTAGCAAGAGACCTAGACATTCAGATATAGGAGGCCCATATATCCCCAAACAGATATAACTCAGAAAGGTCTTCTCCACAGCACATTATAGTCAAAGTGTCTAAAGCCAAAGCAAAAAAGGATCCTAAAACCAAAAAGAGAAAAGCTTCTAGTCACCTATAACGGAACTCCCATCAGACCAACAGTGGATTTCTCACCAGAAACTTTATGTGCCAGGAGATAATGACATATTCAAAGTACTGAAAGAAAAAAAAGTCTGCCACTCAAGAATACTATATCTAACTAAATTATACTTCATAAATGAAGAAGAAATAAAGTCTTTCCTGGATAAGCAAATGCTGATTAAATTCATAACCACTAGATTGGCCTTACAAGAAATGTTCAAGGGATCCCTAAACTTGGAAGTGAAAAGATGACTTTCACCATCATGAAAACACACAAAACCGTAAAACTCATTTGTAATCTAAACTTGCAAATGAGGAAAAGAAAGGACTCAAATGATACCACTACAGTAAAACACCAAACCACAATGACAAACAATAAGAGGGAAAAATAGTAACAGATAATATATAAAATAACCAGAAAACAATTAACAACATGACGGTAACAAAGTCGCATGTATCAATCATAATTTTGGAAAAAAATTGATTAAATTCTCCACTTGAAAGATAGAGACTGGCTGAATGGATAAAGAAAAACAATTCAAATATATGCTGCCTATAAGAAATGCACTTTACTTTCAAAGACACATATAGATTCAAAATAAAGTGAGGAAAAAGATATTCCAAGCAAATGGAAACCAAAATAAAATAAGAGTAGGAATACTTATATTAGGTAAAACAGACTTTAAGTCAAAAACAGTAAGAAAGAAAGAAAAAGAAGGTCACTATATATTGATAAAGGGATCAATTCAACAAGAGAATATAACAATCCAAAATACACATGCACCCAAAACTAGAGCACCAAGATTCATAAAATAAATATTACTAGGTCTAAAGAAAAACACAGACAGCAATACAATAATAGCAAGGGACTTCAACACCCTACTCACAGCACTAGCCAGATCATTGAGACAGAAAATCAACAAAGAAATATTAGTTTTAAACTAGACTACAGAACAAATGACCCTAACAGATATTTAAATAACATTTTATCCCACAACCGCAGAATATACATTATTCTCATCATTACATGGAACATTCTTCAGGATAGACCATATGTTAGGCCACAAAACAAGCCTCAACAAATTTTTTAAAAGAAAAATTTTATCAAGCATCTGCTCAGACCATAATGGAATAAAACTAGAAATCAACAAAAAAGGGACTTCGGAACCTATACAAATACATGAAAATTAAATAACATGCTTCTGAATGACTATCGCAAGGAAAAAAATTAGACAGAAAAAAATTTGTTGAAACAAATAAAAATGAAAATACATAAATTGTGTGATAGAGCAAAAGCAGTGCTAAGAGGGAAGTTTATAACAATAAATGCCTACATCAAAAATGTAGAAATAATTCAAATAAACAACATAATGATGTGCCTCGGGGAACCAAAAAGCAAGAACAAACCAAACCTCAAATTAGCAGAAGGAAAGAAATAATAAAGATCAGAACAGAACTGAAGAAAACAGAGATTAAACAGGAAATAAACACACACAAAGAAGCTGTGAAAGAAAAAGTTGGTTCTTTGAAAACTAAATGAAATTGATAAACCTCTAGATATACTAACCAACAAAAGATAGAAGACCCAAATAAACAAAATCAGAAAGGAAGAAGGAAACTTTACCACTGACATGACAGAAATACAAATGATCATCAGAGACTATTATGAACAACTACAGACTAGTAAACTGGAAAACCTAGAGGAAATGGATAAATTCCTGAAAATATACAACCTACCAGGATTAAATAAGAAAGAAATAGAAAACCTGAACAATTCAATAATGTGTGGCAAGATTGAATCAGTAATAAAAAGTCTCCCAACAAAGAAAAGCTCAGGACTTAATAAATTCACTGCAGAATTCTACCAAATGTATAAAGAAGAACTCAATAGCAATTCTTCTAAAACTAGGACAAAAAATAGATAAAGAAGGAATACTTCCAAAATCATTATCAGGACAGTATTACCCTGATTTCAAACCCAAACAAGGAAACAACAATAACAACAAAACTACAGGCCAATATCCCTGATAAACATAGATGCAAAAATTCTCATACTAGCACATCCAACAGCACATCAAAAAGATAATACACCGTGATCAAGTGTGATTTAAAACAGGGTTGCAAGGATGATTCAACATATGCAGATCAATAATCATGATACCATCACATCAACAGAGTGAAAGATATAAACCATATAATCATCTCAATAGACACAGAAAAGGCATTTGAGAAAATTAAACATCCGTCATAATAAAAATGCTCAACAGACTAGGAATAGGAGAAACTTACTTCAAAATAATAAAGGCTGTATCTGACAAACCCACAGCTAACATCATGTTCAACAGGAAAAAGCTGAAAGCCTTTCCTCTAAGGTATAGATCAAGATAAGGATGCCTGCTTTCACCACTCCTATTCAACAAACTACTGAAAGTCCTCCCCAGAGCAATTAGGCAAGAGAAAGAAAGAAAAGGAATTCAAATTGGAAAAAAAGTAAGTCACATTCTCCCTGTATTCTGATGACATTATTTTGTATCTAGAAAACCCAAAGACTAATATTGCTGGCTAAATTGGATATCTATATGCAGAAGAATGAAACTGGACCCCTATCTCTCACTATATACAAAAATCAACTCAAGATGGATTAAAGACTTAAATATAAGACTACTGTAAAACTATAAAAACTAAAAACTACTATGAAACTATAAAACTACTAGAAAAAAATGGGGAAAACTTGGGAACATTTATCTAGGCAGATTTTACAGCTAAAACTTCAAAAGCACAGACAGAGAAATGAAAATAGACAAATGGCGCTATATTAAATTAAAAAGCCTCTGCACATCAAAGGAAATGATCAACAGAGTGAAGAGACAAACTACTGAATGGGAGAAAATAGTTGCCAACTATTTATCTGACAAGGAAGTAAAATTTAAAATATACATGATATTCAAATAACTCAGTAATTTTTTAAAAAAATACAAATAATCCCATTAAAAACTAGGCTAAGGAGATGATAGACATTTCTCAATAAAAGATATACATAGCCAACAGATATATGAAAAAATGCCCAACATCACTAAGCATCAGGGAAATGTAAATCAGAATCACAATGAGACAGCATCTTATCCCTGTTAGACTGGCTAATATTAAAAAGACAAAAAATAACAGAAGCAGGTGAGGATGCGGACAAAAGAGAACTCACACCCTCTTGGTGGAAATGTAAATAAGTACAATCACCATAAAAAAACAGTATAGTAAGCTGGGTGAGGTGACTTACACCTTTAATACCAGTGCTTTCAAAGGTAAGGTGGGAGGATTGCTTGAGTCAGGAGTTCTAGACCAGCCTGGGCAACATAGAGAGACCCCATCTCTACAAAAAATTTAAAGAAAATAGCCAGGTGTGGTGGTGTGCACCTTAGTCCTAACTACTCTGGAGGCTGAGGCAGGAAGATTGCTTGAATCCAAGAGTTCAAGACTGCAGCTATCATTGCACCACTGCACTCCAGCTTGTGAAACATAGCAAAACTCTGCCTCAAAAAAACAAAACAAAACAAAACAAAAACAGAAACAAACAAAAAACCCAGAAAAAACAGTATAAAAATTTTTCAAAAAACTAAAAATAGAACCACCATACTATCCAGCAATCCTAGCACTAGGTATTTATCCAAAGAAAAAGATACCTATATATCAAAGGAATACCTGCACTTGTGTGTTCATTGCAGCACTATTTATAATAGCAAATATATGGAATCATCCTAAGTGTCCATTGACAGATGAATAAAGAAACTATCGTGTATACTTATGAATTCACAAGCAATCAAGTGCATTATATTCACAGAACTGAAATATGGACATGGCATGAGAGAATAACCATAGTCATTTTGTAGGGAAATGGGGCTGGGGGGTTAGGGAGGTACTTTTTACAGTTGTTAAAATGCCTAGCATCAGAATTGCCATCCTCTGTTTTGGGGAACTTCCCCATTATCTAAGTCATGGTGGAATATAAAGAATATCTCATGACAACAACCAAAAAGTTCAGATAATTACTTTCCCCTACCATCTGAGTTAGGATAAAGACACAATACCCAGCCCCAGTTCTTTACCAGAACATTGACTGTAAAGCAAGTGACATGAGTAATAATGGCAGAGAGAAATTGCTCTGGAAGTAGCCACAGCAACATCCAGTTTCTAGGGTCATCAGTTCCAGAGGATCTCATAGGGTATCCTATATCCAGCTCCAACAGTGATGGCTCAAGTTCTGGTAGCCAGGGTACAACAGTTGCTGTACAGTTATGGATGAGATCCAGGTACCTGTTTTCCCTTGGATTCTGCCCATTATCTAAACCTGATTTGCCAGCCACCTTAATGATTCTATGAGCTTCCCAACATCTTTTCAATAAAGTCTCATTTCGACAAAAAAAGAAAGAAAGAAAGAAAAAAGAAAGAAAGAAAGAAAGAGAAAACTATTGTGTATACACACAAGGGAATACTATCTGGCCACCAAAAGGAATGAAGTCATGTCATTTTTCAACAACATGGATGGAACTGGAGGTTATTATGTTAAGTGAAATAAGCCAGGCATGGAAAGACAGATACTGCATATTCTGCCTCGTAAGTGGGAGCTAAAGAAATTGATTCCCATTGAGACAGAGAATAGAATGATAGATACCAGAGGTTGGGAAGGGTATGTGGATGGGAGTGGGGATAAAGAGAGGTGTGTTTGTGAGTACAAATATGTAATTATACAGAAAAAATTAGCTCCAATATTTGATTGCAGATTTGGGTGACTATAGTTAGCAATGATGTATTGTATATTTCAAAGTAGCTGAAAGAGAGGACTAGAGATGTTACCAACACATAGAAATGATAAATATTCAAGGTGATGAATATCCCCCAAATATCCTGAACTGATCATTGCACATTCTATGCATGTAACAAATACTCACATGTACCTCATAAATATGTACATTTTTGTATTAGTAAAAAACAAAAGAATTTTTTTAAAGTTAGAAGGGATTCATTTATCTTTAGTCAGGGAATAGTTGTTTGGTTGATTCCTCATCTAGTATACCCACTACCAGAAAAGAACACAGCAATCAGAAAAAAAAAATATGTTGGAAAGCCATATAGGACACCTCATCCAGGGTGTACAACAGGCTTGAACATTTTCCCTACTCCAACTGCAAATTTTTAGTGACTGCAATATTGGCTACCCTCAGAAACATCTCCTTCTTGACCAATGTTGACCTATATGTTTTTGGACCATTTTTTTCCAGATTGCATGCCAATTTCCTCCCTTCAGTGAGATCATTAGGTAATACTTATATTTTAATCCTTTTGAGGAGATTCAGGATTCATTACAGCCTAGTGGTAATGCACATGTTATCTGAGGTAAGCAGACCTAAATTTAGGACATATATTCAACACTTAACATTTGTGTGATCTTAAGTAATTTTCTCCAGGTCTCAATTTTTCCATCTATCAAATGGAGAAGATACTTATACCTATATCATGAAGTTGCTTTGAGGTTTAACTGGATTATTCATGTAAAGTCCTTAGTATATAGTAAAGTGGTCAAAAGTGGCAGCTGTTAGTATTGTATGTGTAGTATTGCATATGAATGAAATTTGACTTTCTCCCCATTGAACTGGGCATTCTTCTCTCCATGCTGAACTGATAAAAATGCACACACAGTACTGTATAGCTAGCAATGTTTTTATCACGTATAAACAATATGCATGACAGACAAAACATCAAGATATCAATTTATTTAAAAAAAACAAAGAATACACAGGTAAAACTAGTATCCCCATTTCAAACCCATGGAAACTGAAGCTTAGACATTAATAAAATTTGACGAAAAAGCTAGTAAGATAAGAAGTATACCAACAAAGATGGTCAAAAAGCAAATTCCTCTAAAATAAAGTTAATCTTTCCTATTATTTCAAAAATTGGTGAAATATTTGCACGTGGGAAAGAAAAATACACGAAATAAGCTGGTTAAAATCTTTAGTAAGCAACAGGAATAAACAATGACATAGCTTGTCACATGCTGAATACTGCAGATTTAGGCATGTTTTATAAAACTCAGACACTGAGATGTGTTTGGTTCTTAGATTCTTTTTAGCACCTTCTTTGCTGGGATGGTCGCACCCTTAATACTGACTATTCTATTCATCATTTCTCATCTTCTGCTTAGCATTCATGAAATCTATTCCTTTCTTTTAAATGAGAATTGGTGTAAATCCATCCATATTATAAATCATACTAGGTCCACTTTTGCATGTCTCTTAAGTAATTTTATCTTTTCCTAAGATTTTTATCATTATCCATAGAGAGAACTTGTCACAATGCCTCTAGCACAGAACGGTCTAGTGCAGAATTCCTAATCAGGCCTATATCTTCAGTTGCCTATTTGATATCCCGCACTTTGAAGTCAAGCAGGCGTTTCTTTCATACTAGCTTGCCTTAAATAAATTCATTGTTTTTTATTCCTAAGCCCATTCTACCTTTATTCTCTCCATCTCAGTGAACTGTACCACTCTTAACCCAACAGCTCTAACTAGAAACCAAAGCATCATCCTTCAGACTTTCCTGTCCAATCAATTACCATGACATGACCATTCTTTCTCAGCACTATCTCTCAGATGCCTCCTGGTTTCTGCATCCTCATAAAACCACCCTGTTCAGGCCACTGTCACCGATCACCTGTGTTGCTCCAACAGCCACCTGAGCTCTTCAATCTTTTCTTTGCATTGCAGCCAGAGGACAGTGATATTTCTAAAATATAAATCTAATTTTGTCATTTTACCTAAAACCTTTTAGGTGTCACCTATTTCTATTGCAAGAATGAAACACAACTCCTTTATATGGCCACAGGGGCTATAAGATTGACTCCTCGCCCACCTCTCCAAACTCTTGTTATTCACTCATTTGAGCTCTAGTTTTTTGCTGTATCCAAGCTTTCAGTTCCACGGAGGCATCCCAACCACTTAGCCAGTGCACTTGTGAATTTCTCACTCCAGAAACACACTTTCCTTCTCTCTTCACTGGGATACCTTGATATCATCCTCAAAGTTCAGCTAGAAAATAACATTTTTAAAGAAGTTTTTCCTGAACCTGGTTTGGGAAAGGTGTTCTTGTCTTAGTAGAGAACTTATCACATTTATTTTATGCTTGTCTGTTCACTTATCTGTGTACCCCCAAAGTCTGGAAGGTCCATGAATTAAGAGGCCATGGTTCTCTTGTTTGCTGTTGTGTCCCCAGCACCTAGCCATGTGCAGGCACACAGGTGCTCAATTCACAGTTTTTGAATGAATGAGTGATATAAAATTCTCAAAAAATATTTATTGTAAAATAAAAATTTATTAAACCGCAATTCAACATTATCTAGATTCCATCTCATGATTTACTCCAACTAGGAAATCTTTCAAGTGGCAGGTTTCTTCTTTCAAAGAAAAAATTTGTGCTGTACATTATTAAGTCAAAAACTTCACAGTGTGAATTTATTTCAAATGGAGGGCACCACTGTATTTGCTTATACTTAATCATTTGATTTCAGGTAAATTTGTTGTCTACTTTATCTTATCCTTAAAAACCTTGCTATAGTGCCTCCCACATTACAGTACTGCAATGAAAATCGAATGATTTAAAAAAATCCCAAATCAAAGTGCTTTGCATAAATGAGTGAATATTAGTTGCCTATAGTTGCAAGTGTAGTCGTTTCCCCTTATCTGTGGAGGATACATTTTAAGACGCCCAAGTGGATGACTGAAGACACAGATAGTACCAAACCCTGTAAATACTAATAAATACATACATATAATAAGGTTTAATTTATAAATTTGGCATAGTAAGAGATTAACAACAATAATAAATAACATAGAATAATTATAACAACATGTTAAAATAAAAGTTATGTAAATGTGGTCTCTGTCTCTCAAAATATCTTATTGTTCTGTACTGCAGGTAACTAATACCATGAAAAGGGAAACTGCTGACAAGGAGAGGACAATTGTATACACTCCAGAGACATTTTGATTCATGGAAAAATTGAAGGGACTTTTTAAAAATATATTTTTTGAGACCGAGTCTTGCTTGTTGCCCAGGCTAGAGTGCAGTGGTGTGATCTCAGCTCACTGCAGCCTCCGCCTCCCAGGTTCAAGCAATTCTCCTGCCTCAGCCTCCTGAGTAGCTGGGATTACAGGCACGTGCCACCACACCCGGCTAAGTTTTTTGTATTTTTAGTAGAGATGCAGTTTCACCATGTTGGTCAGGCTGGTCTCAAACTCCTGACCTCAAGTGATCTGCCTGCCTCAGCCTCCCAAAGTGCTGGGGTTACAGGCATGAGCCACTGCATCTGGCCTAAAGGGACATTTTTGTTTTCATGGTTCTCTTTGTATTATTTGCGTTAAGTATATGGTAGATGTAGTGATTTCCAGTGACAAACAATAAGGACTTCCCATTAAATGACAAGAAATAGGGTTTGCTACAGTATGATAAAAAGTAGATGAAGACATGAGGGAGGAAAGATACTACTGGCAAAGTGCACTCACTCTTTACTTGAAAATACTTTCTGGCATTGAAAGTCAAGGAAGTGGTAAGATAGAAGCCAAATGAAATAAATATGTTGCTTTTGGCTTCTGTGCTTGATATGGCTTGGCTCTGTGTCTCCACGCAAATCTCACCTTGAATTGTAATAATCCCCATGTGACAAGGGCAGGACCAGGTGGAGATCACTGAATCGTGGGGGCAGTTCCCCTATGCTGTTCTTGTGATAGTGAGTGAGTTCTCAGATCTGATGGTTTTATAAGGGGTTTCCCCTTCGCTTGGCTCTCACTCTCTCCTGCTGCCCTGGGAGGAGCTGCCTTCTGCCTTGATTGTAAGTTTCCTGAGGCCTTCCCAGGCATGTGGAACTGTGAGTCAATTAAACCTCTTTTCTTTATAAATTATCCATTTTCAGGTATTTCTTCACAGCAGCGTGAGAACTGACTAATACAATGCTTTTTGTACTTTTGCCTTATTCTTCATACATGCACTTTTAGGGATGGTGGCCAAGGTAAGAAAGGGGTGAATAATCAAGATACATGAGAGACTTTTAAGCAGCAAATTCACACGTGGAAACTGAGTTCCTTGATGCTCTTACTTGAACAAATCCTGGCCTAGACTCTTTTCAACTGAGACACCAAAAAAGCATATCGACAAAGAGAGAGGTTTCAGATGCTTTATATTAAAACATATATTTTTAAATGTGCTGTTGAAGAAGTACTGCATCTATTTTATTCACTGGTTCCAAATTAAATTTGTTGACTTTCCCCCTTCATTGAATCTCAGTCACTAGCAATCCTTGATGATCTATGAGAAGTATGCTGTTTCAGTCATCGCCCAATTTTTCCTGCTTTGCCAAGTGCTCTTGTCCTTTTCACATGGGAATTTGGTTTATAATGGTAATTTTCTGTGCCCACTGACACCTTAATGATGAGATTTTGTCTATGTGAATAATGCATTGTGGGAAACAATACAATGGGATTAATTAAAATAAGACTTCAAATAATCTATTTTGGGCTTGACTTGGATATGTTTCAGTACAATAAAAGAAAAACGGGATTTGCATAATAATTAAATCACTTTGCCAAAAAGGTCATGTCTAGAAATTAAAGCTTTTAAGAGCATTTATCTCACAAAATATTAGATTGATGCAAAAGTAATTGCTATTTTTGCCATTACCTTCAATGGCCAAAACCGCAATTACTTTTGTACCAACCTAATAAAAAGTTTAGTTGTCCCATCTTTGACTCAGCCATGGTATTCCTGACATGAGAACTGATTGTACAAATGGCAATTTAGTATTAGAAGAGTAGTCCATAAGCACCACTGCAGAAAACACTTCTGGACACATGTTATTTTCACTCAATAAAAGCTTTTCTAGTGAATTATAACAGCAATATTTTGAAGGATATACTTGAAAACCTTCCTCTCACAAACTCTGAAAATATAATAGAAACTCTTTTAAATGGAGGTTTTACAATAAAGTAAGAAATACTCTCACAAGACAGAATTGAAAAAAAAATAGAGTACTAGCTAAATGAGCTAATACTGTGGCTATCCCGAGTGGGTTGCATTTGACTGCCCACACAGGAACAGGTGATATAAAGTGGAAATTTGAAACTGAAACCCCAAGAATAAAGTCTGGATACCAGAGGAGATGTGTGAGTTAGAATAAAAATCCATCCTCTTATGGAGCTTGCTGTTTCTGCCTAAATTCTGGACGGGGAAAAAATGTCTCAATAGGCTTCTCTAATACACAGATTTGGAGTCCTAATTCACATTATTTGGCATTGGAACTCCTCAAATTAAAAAAGAAAACATTACATAGAAATCGACCCTAGAAAATATAAAAGCAAAACTACTCTCAGGGTTTAATCCCTGAACTAGGATTGTATAGGCTTTCTACATATAAAATCCCACTGAAAGTCAATTCATAAGACAAAATTATTTTATGCAAGGAAGTAATATACCATGAACAAGAAGCAGTTGAAGCAAAAAACGTAAGATCTGGACCTTAGATCTTCAATAATAAAACTGCAACAAAGATTATAAAATAAATATCTAAATTATTAAATATATAAAAAAGAAACTATATGAAGAAAAAATAAAGCATGATAGAAAGTCAAAGATAAATATAAAAAAACTCCACACAGATCTTCTCAAAATGCAAGTATAGTTATCAAAATAAATCTCAGTGGATGAGTTAAGTAGCAAATAGATATAGAGAGAATTAGCCAACTGGAAGGTAAGTCTGAGGGAAAAACAGAAATTAATAAAATAGAAAATAAAAAGAATAGAAATTTCCAAAAATTTCTATTCTTTTTTTTGAAAAGTCAGAACCAAACATAGCTTTTTTAAAAAAAAAAACTTGAATAAAATATACAAACTTCTGGAAAGTTAAATTGAAAGAGAAAAGGAAAAGAGACAGACAGAGAGAGAGAGGATAGAAGAGCATTATTAGCAATAAAATGGAGACATAAATAGACATGCAATAGAGACTTTTAAGAATTTCATGATAATATAATATAATTTACAGTATTATTTTGAAAATGTAGATAATATATACAACTTTCTTAGGAAAAAATACATTAATAAAACTTAAGAAGAAATAACCATTTAAGGAAGCCAAACAATAGGCCAAAATCTAGCTACATATATACAGGTAGATTTATAATTTTACCAAACCTACAAAATTAAATTATGTCAATCTTATTTGAAGTTTACAGATCAAAGAAGGAAGATAGTACCTCAACTCAATTAATGAGGCCATTATAAACTTGATTCTAAAAACAAACAGATTTAAAGCCCCATATACATGCAAAAATACTAAAATGAAATATTCTTAAATTTAATCCAGCAATTTATAAAATTACGTCATGAACAAGTAAGTTTCTTCAAGCATATATGGGTGGCTTAACACTAGTAAATCTAAAAATGCAATTCATTACACTAACAGATTGAAGGAAAAGATTATGTAATACGTTCAATAAATGCAGAAATTTTAAAAATGTTTAATACTTATTCCTGATAAAATCTCTTCTCAAACTAAATGTTTTCTTAACCTGATAAAATGTTACTAGAATCTTATAGTATACATTATTCTAAATGGGGGACCATTATAATATTTTCCTTTTCAATGAGAAAAAGACAAAAATGCCTGCTCTACTGCTTCCATCCAACATTATACCAAAGGGCACAATATGACAAAATAAATATGTAAAATGATGTTGAGAATTATCAAAGAAAAGACAAACTGTGATAAGTGAATGAAAAGAAATGATTGAGCTCTAAGTGCAGGTCCTAGGGACTGTAAGTCAATATTGTCAATTCTATAAAGTGTTGACATTTCATATCATAGCCATTTCTTAAGTAACAGAAGATCTTCTGAAAGTATTTTTCACTGAAGTGCTATAAATCATTATTTAGTCAGTAAGGTGGTCTCTGAAAGACTCAACCAAAAGGATTCTGTGGGGACGCAGCAGTGGATAAGGTACAGTATTAATAGATAAACCATCCCAAACTTATTTCTTATTAAATTTCTTATTCAATGGAATACTAAACTGGATAACTGCAACTTTACTCTCAGGGTGAAGATTAAGCCTCAAGGTGAGCTTGTGCCATCTGCTATGTTAAGCAGTCCAAGGAATAATTCCTTCTGGTAGGTCATAATGATCTCACTGCAAGCTTCTGAAGACTTGAAAATATAGCAGTCAAAGAGCTGTAAACTGGGTTTATTTTGCTAGTGCTATTTCAAGTAACTGTAAAGAAAGAAAATAACCCTCTAAATGAGTGCCAGGATATGAAAGATGTGGTTTACCCACAGTAGAGGCCCTAATGGGCTTATCTCATCTCCTCTTTTCAGTACTGTCCTTTTCTTTCTTCTTTAGATATGATGTGCTTTCATTTTCTCTCTTAATTTCTTGGTTTGTCCTGTTCTTACTCATCAATCTGTCTTTGATTTGCTCTCATGAGACCCATCCTCCCTGTGCCACCTCCTTTGTTCCTCCTCTTTTCTTTCTTCTTTTCCTTATTCTGTGACTGGACTGACCATTGCATTTTTAAGAAAATAATTGCAATATTCGTTGAATAACATTAATAAATATTGCTAAGTTAATAAATAATAATAAATAATAAATAATAACATTAATAAATAACAATAATAAACTTAAATAACATTAATAAATAATAAATAAGTTAATTAGGAAATAACTTTAATCTTTATAGATTTCTCAATCATTACACTACCAGAAGAGATTAAACCACACTTACTTATTTTTTTCTTTTTAGAGCATTACTGGCTTTTGATTGGGGAAAGTGGAAGGTGCCTATCTATCTTCCTGATGATGGCAAAGTTTGCTGTCAACATTTTTGGGTTTTGTGCTGAGAAAAGGTGTGGTAGGAGGTTAGGAAAGGTTAAATTGGTGACAATGGAAACCAAGGTGTGGGTAGGAAGAGATATGAGGCTGTGGGAACTGTGAGAAGTTTATTATAATCTGCATCTGAGATGAAAAGGATCTGTCTAAACTATAGTAGTGATGTTAGAAGTGGAAGGTAAATGACAGATGGGAGAAAACAGAGCAGTATGCACAGGACTTTTGATTTATTGAATAGTGGTTGAGTGAATGAAGAAGCAATGGCAATAATCACCAAGAGCATTCCTGACAAACTGCTGGTCTAATGTCTGCATGGTACTCAGTTGCCTCAAAATCAAAGTCCATGGCACCCAAATTTACCAGCCCTGTGCTCTGGGGTAAATAATTTTCTGGGCTTTCGCTACCCCACTTATAATGCCGCTTGCCCTGTCTACATCAGTGAATTGTGAAGCTCTGATAAGACACTGACAATAGTAAAATGTTCTATGAATATTATATGATAGGACCATACCAATGGTTCCTCAACCTCATTACCACTAGAGACACGTTTTAAAGGTGGAGTAATAACATGGAAAGGTCATGATTTGGGGGCCATGATACTGACTTTGCTGTATACTAGCTTCGTAAGTTCAAGTTGATCAACTAGTCTCTCTAAGTCTCAGTCTTGTCATCTGTAAAATAGGGATAATGGCATGATCTTTCATTTTGTAGATTTAGAGATACATTTGTGAAAATGCGTGGCACTTAATAAATGTTTTTTTCTGTACTTTTATGTTTTTTTCTGCATGTGCATCCCATAGCAATCCATACAGGAAAGATTTTTTTGCCAAAAAAAACAAACTGAACTAAAGTAAACATGAATTACATTTTCTTTTTTTAAATTAAACCTACTTCTTTCTACCTGTAACAATTGATAGATTATCTAAAGAGCAGATAGGCATTTAGCATGGGCTATTAGATTTTTTTGAAATGATATTCAAAATATTGCTCTTTCTTTAAGATAAATTAAAGTTAAAATAAAATTTCCGTACTTTATTTAAATCAGAATAGAACTTCTTATTACACTGATCAATTAAGGCAGCAGTTAAAAATATTAGAGCAGCTTATACTTATAGGGTACTATATAAATTTAAGGTAGAATCAAGACTTTCAATACCTCTTGATAAAATAATTTCTAATTTTTCGTGTTTTCAAACATTTTCGGTAAAAACACAGATGTTGTTATGGATTCTACAGAATTGTTAGGATGATAAAGCACAATGATACACAAAGGTAGCAGAAGCTGGGAAGGGAGGAAAGATGGGGGATATGGGGGAAGATTAGTTAAAGGACACAAAATTACAGCTAGATAAGAGGAGCAAGCTCTGGTTTTCTATACCACTGTAGGGTGACTCTAGTTAACAATAATACATTACATAGCTTCAACTAGCTACAAGGATGTTGATAATTCCCAACACAAAGAAATGATACATGTTTGACATGATGGACATGCTAATTATGCTGATCTGACCACTATATTTTATATGTGTCTAAACATCATTATGTACCCTACGAATATGCATAATTATTTGTCAGTTTGAAAAACAAAATAAACCAAAAACAAATGGCAGAAACTAGAAGAAATTTTAACAACATACAGTAAAAGGTGAAATACCTATTATTCTCACAGCTACTATAAATCAGTAAGAAAATCAATTTGTATATAGACAATTCAAAGAAATACAAAGATCCAATAAACCTATGCAAAGGTCTTTTTAAAAGAATGTACAGAGGAGCCAGTACCGTGCCTGGCACAGAGTATAACCTCACAAGACACATTATCACCTTCACTTCTCACATGCTTTGCCATTTAACTATCAAAGACCTTTCCGGGTAGATTATTTTCAGCTTCCTCAGTTTGCTCTTTTGACTGTCTTCCAGCTTCTTTCCAAACTGAAAGACTCATCCCCCAGTTTCTTCCTCTTTCATCTAGGAGGAGGAAAATTTCAAGGGGGAAAGAAAACCAGCCCAGGGTTAGGGTGTCCCATCTCTCAGTTTACTGCTCTCTGCTTTACTTACAAGAGTATTCACAATATTTCCGTTTGCTCTCTGTATCCACACAAAAAAATACAAACTGTTTCTTGAACTGGGGAGATTAGGATCCTTTTGCTCCCTTCTCTATTTCTACTTCATGGCAATTTAGTTTCTCTGGGGAAGAATGATCTAGGATATTCTCTCCCTCCTGTTTTGGGGCAGAGTGGCTTGTTGGACTTAATTTTCCCTACGTTTACTAGTTATTCATTTAACAGCCTTGTCCGACAGGTTTAAAAGCAAAACAAAACAAAAAACCAAGAAGGAAATAAATTAGATTTCCATTCTTCACCATGAAATGTCAAAAGTTTGATCACCTGATGGTACAGGGCATGGTGAAAGAAACTGCGCAGCGGAAAAAACTCACATAGTTGTGACTTCTGCCCTTTAAAAACATTAAATC
The DNA here is from genome assembly GCF_029289425.2 of Pan paniscus. Taxonomy (NCBI): domain Eukaryota; kingdom Metazoa; phylum Chordata; class Mammalia; order Primates; family Hominidae; genus Pan; species Pan paniscus. The sequence goes on along the minus strand of NC_073263.2, from coordinate 38,312,485 downwards.
AAGGAAGACAAACCGACAGATGCAGCCAACTTTGAAACCTAATCATATGAAAAAACCAAACATAAAATAAATGTGTATATTATCATTGTTTTCGATTCCCATTTTTTCTGTCTAGAAAGTTGTTCCTGATGTTGATCTTCCCAGAAAAAGAATTTTCAAGTAAATTAGTACTCACCATCATCTTTGTCAGGTACGATTGTAACTTGAGCCCCTGGGAACTCTGATCCGATTCTTCCCCCCATGGGCATGCTCAGAAGGACATGGAAGGTTTCCTCCTCCTCGTACAAAGAGTCATCAATTATGACTATCCGACACAGTTTCTCCCGTTCATCTTTGTCAAAGCGGACAACACTGGTGTGGTCCTCAGGCCTGGATATGTAATCAGAGTAAGACAACACAGAAGTCGGCACAGTTCCAGTTGCTGTTCCTGGAAGCAGAGAGAATTTGAAAGATTTTCATGTAGAACATAAGACAAAGATATTTCCAGACACAATTATTTTCATACACAGCATTTTAATGGTCAGTTAGTAGACATGAACACCCCTAGAACTGCAATAGCAACTACGTACTGTTCTAGTATCATGAGTCAACTTGAGAGTGACCTCAAACCTATACACCTATAAGGAATATTACATTTCAAGTGTTCACTCCTGACTTTCCTGTCAATGGACTTTAGATCAACACAATGTTACAAATTAATAGCCCCTACTATTCTAAAGCTTACTATGCACAGGCAAAGTGCCAAGTGCTTCAAATACTTGTCTCCTTAATCCTCTCAACCACTCCACCCGGCTTTACACATTTGGTAACTGAGGTTTTCAGAAGTTGAACCACTTGGTCTGGACCCCGGAGTCCAAGGCTGGTCCTGAAGTCAGCTTTTTTTTTGAGACTGAGTTTCGCTCTGTTGCCCAGGCTGGAATGCAATGGCATGATCTTGGCTCGCTGCAACCTCCGCCTCCTGGGTTCAAGCAACTCTTCTGCCTCAGCCTCCTGAGTAGCTGAGATTACAGGCGCGTGCGCGCCACCATGCCCAGTTAATTTTTGTATTTTTAGTAGAGGCGGGGTTTCACCATGTTGATCAGACTGGTCGTGAACTCCTGATCTCGTGATCCGCCCGCCTCGGCCTCCCAAAGTGCTGGGATTACAGGCATGAGCCACTGAGCCCGGCCTCTGAAGTCGGCTTTTAATCACTCTTCTGTACTGCCTTTCAAATCATATACCCACGAATGAAAATTTTAACAAGTCTACTCTGATATCAGCATATATAACTTTTGATTTTGCATTTTTAGAAAATCTACTTATTTCCTAGAAAGGTGTTTAGTATATTAGTGAATATTATGTATTAATTTTAATTTTTTATTATATAAAATCACCTTCCATAGGATATTTGCTCATGAGCAAAACAACCATTTTGATATTTCTTTGAAATGAGTTGCAAACTGGTTTTAAATTAGTTTCTTTTCCTTGGGCACGCATCACTTTGCCTCTTTTTTTTTTTTTTTTTATAGTAACCCATTTCTACTTGAGCAGGCTGGGGTGGGCTTTAGTTCCTTACAATCCAAAAAGCCTTGAGTATTGCAGTAAGTGACCAAGTGAAATCGGAAAGAGGACTCATCAAAGGTGAAATCCTGAAGAAAGACTTCTAAATAAATCCTTTTCTGTATCTATGGAAAATTAATAAAGTATACCCCTCATGGTAAAATGTTATGGCTCCAATATGTTAAAAAGGCTTATTTATATCTTTTGGGGGTTATCTTAGTTTTTTGGGCAAATCGAGCTACCTTGTTGGGTATAACAGACCACCATTAACTCCTGGCTCACATCTCCGCTCCTCCTGATGGGAATGAACAGCTCACCAACATCTTCTTCAATGGAGTATTTGGACTGCGGAATAAATACAGTTGATTCTAAAGAGAAAACACAATTGCAGGCATTATTTTTGTCTGAGCTTCTTACCTCTGAAACAATCATACAGAATTAAAATTTCTCTAATGATTGATTTTTCCCCCTTGAATATTCTTTAGAATAACATAGTGGGAGGAAAGGGAGGAAGGAGAGGGGAAAAGAAGTGGGTATAAAGGGTACAGGCTCTGGGCCAGTGAATTCTGAAATCTAAAAACAAAACCCAACATGGCTTTTATCTCTAGTAATTGCTTTCTTCTAAGTAAATAAGTCATGCTGACACAGTTTTTATAAATCTAACTTTGTTCTCTTGGCACACATTAACACCTTCCAATGGAGCACAACTTGAGAGGTGGAAATGACCTCAAAAGTCATCTTGTCCCATCTCCCACTTTGCAGATGAGGAAACTCAGGCTCGTGTAGTTGAACTTATTTGTCAATGGCTGGCCAAGTCAGGATTAGAACTCAGATCTTGAAATGTCTGTTCTGCTGTTCTTTTCATCCAAAGTGAGTTCTTTTTGGACAATTCATGATTAAAGTTACAATAATACATTGTTCAACATTTTAAAAAATAGCTGTTCCCTTAGAATTGATAAATCTATTTATCAGCTATAAGGAATATTTCCGTGGCTCCCTTTCACTCCTGACAGAATAACATATACAATATTACCAATGATTCTTTTTTAACACAGTCAAAGGGCATGCTAAATAATAAAAATGGCAAAAGTAAATTGTTTAAAAAAATGCAGTTATCATGTAAAACAATAACAACCATTTAGTACAATGGTTTGACATTGTAAACCCCAAACAGATACTCTGGGATTTGACTGGGAGTTTGTTTCACAGACAGTCTCACACCCACACAGAAAACACTTCATGATTATTTTTAAAACAGTTAACCTTATGACTTAAAAATTATAAAAGACTGCTGGAACAGCAGATACAGCCTTGGAGGTCCATGCTCCACTCTGCTTCACCCTGCGCTGTGCCCCAGGAGCTGACAAATGGGAACCACGCCTAATGTTTCCCTTACATTCTGGCTCCTGGTTGGGTCGGCCAATGGGGAATACAGGAAGGAACTTGGAGGGCAAAAGCAGAGTGGGCCAGGCGTTTATTCCCTTGGTTTCCCTCAGGGTTTCCAGAGCTGGCTGCACACCCTCCACAAAAGGTTAGAGTGCCTGTGGAAGGCCTAGGGCCTAGCTCACTCTCTGGGCTCAGCTAGCCTCTCCTGTCCTGTGCCTAGAGGTGGTGATGGGGCTGCTCTCATTAGCCTCGAAGCATTTTACCATGCCTAGGTATTAAAAGATCTTTGCCCCCTCCTTTCTAAAATAGTCATGTGATTCAATTCTTTTTAAATTACTCATTTTCAGTGTGCTATTTGTTTTCTCCTGGAGTTATGACTGACATACTAATTTTTAAAAAGCCCCCATTTTAAGAAATCTGTGAATATAAGATTTTGTAACTAATTATTTATTTATCAAATATTGATTGGGTGACATCGACTTGCCAGACACTGTGCAGGGGATACAGAAGTAACAAAATCCTTGGCCTCATGGGGTTTTTATTATAGTTGAGGGGTGGGGAGGAGGAAGAAAATATGTATACAAGAAAATAAGTAGTATATTAGGGGCAACAAATTACATGAATAAAATAAAATATGCTGAGGGTGACAGGGAAAGCTGCGGCTGGACATGGTGTGAGTAGAGGGGCCTAAGATACACAGGAAAGTCGAAAAAAAAAGTCTCTGGTAGAATTAGAATCTCATTTGAGCTGAGATTGGAAGGTAGTAATAAAATGTCCCATATGAACAACTTAAGAGAATTCCAGGTAAATGGATGGACAAGTGAAAAAGGCCTCGGGGCAGGTTGTGCCAAGTGTGTACAAGGAACAGCCAGGAGGCCACTGTGCTTGAAGCAAATTGGACAAGAAGGAGAGCCTAAGACATGAGGGCTAGAGAGGTGGTGAAGGGGTGGGTGGTGGGCAGGTCACATGAGCCCTTCAAGACTACTGGAAGACCTTTGGTTTCTACTCAGAGTAAGATATAGAAATAAACAAAGACCAGATGGGATGAGAACAAGCAAGTGCTGTTTATTCAGAGCTTGCTTTAGCAATGGAATCAGCCACTATCACCTGTGTTTTGATAAAGACTCAAAGACAGGCAGAGAAGCAGGAATGCCTAATAGTGGAAAAAAGGGAAGGCTTCAGGTGTGCCCTCATTGGAGGCTGTTGGCATGGGGAAGCTCTAGTGGATTAACTAGAAGTGGGGTATCCTATGGTTAGAGGTGCATATATGGTTCTGTCTGGTTGTTCCAAAATTCAAAGTGGAGACAAAAATTAGGAAAGCCATCATCAGATCCTGACCACTGGAGGCTGATTGCCAAAAAAGTTGTCTTTGGCTTTCCGGTTGCTGTAGGTTGTGCTGCAGAGTTGTATTTTAACGTGTGGTCTGGCTACTGGCTTTTTACATATTCAATCTCTCAATATGAAATCATTAGAAGGCTTTGGAGATGGGGGGAAGGGTTCCATAATCTGACATACTTTAAGAACATAAGTTGTGACTGCTGTAAGTAAAGAGATACCAGGTCTAAGAGTTGAAGTAAAGAGCCTGATCAGGAGATTTTGCAACCATGCAGGCAAGCGATCAGAGAAGCTTGGACCAGGCAGTGGCAGTGGAGGTGGAATGACAGGGCTGCATGCCAGAATATAAAGGTAGAGCTATTTGAGTTTTCTGATGGACCAGGTGTGGTATGCGCAAGAAACAGAAGAATAAAGGATGACTCCAAGTTTTGCTGTCTTGACCAACTGGAAAGATGAAATTGCTAGGTATACAGGTGAGGAAGACTTCAGGAGAATCAGATTTAGGAGCGGAAATCCACAGTTCCATTTTAAACATATTAAAATTGAGGTTCCTTTTAAATATCCAAGCTGACATGTCAAATTAGCCATTTGGGTATAGAATCATGGATGTCAGTGGAGAGGTCCGAATGGAAAACTAAACTGAACATGTTGATGGTATGTAGAGCCACGAGTCAAAATAAAATCACACAGGGGAGGATTACAGATAAAGAAGAGAATGGATCTAGGGATTCACCATGGGGCACTTAGAAGTCAGGGAGATAAAGAAAACCGAGCAAATGAGGCTGAGAAAAAGTCCTAGGGATGAAGACAACCAGAGGAGTGTGGGCCCCGGAAGCCAGTTACAAAAAGCATATCAAGGAAAGGGGAGTGAACGGTTGTTTCAAAAGCTGCTAACATGTCACGTGAGTGAAGAACTGAGAGGTGATCATCAGATTTAGCAAATGGATGTCACCAGAAGTTGGTTATTTTCACCAGAACTGTTCCAGTGAAGTAGAGGGGGAATAAAGCCTGAATAAGTAGGTTTAAGAGAGTGTGTGAGGAGAGGAGCAGGTGACACCAGGCATAGGCATTTATTTCAAGAAGTTTTGCTTTAAATGGAAACAAGTGACATGGAGAGAAATGTCTTTGCTGGTTTTTACTTTTTATTTTTTTACTTGTGTATCAGCAATCTTGGTGGCTAGGGACATCCTCACCATCACTCAGGCAGCAAAAATATGAAACGCTTCACAGATTTGCTTGTCATCCTTGCACAGGGGCTGTGCTAACTCCAATTTCAGTATATGACCTGCCCAAGTGAGTACTTTTTTTTTTTAATATTCTTTTTTAAAAAAATTTATTTCAAGTTCTGGGATACAAGTGCAGAACGTGTAGGTTTGTTACATAGGTATACATGGGCGATGGTGGTTTGCTGCACCTATCAACCTGTCATCTAGGTTTTAAGCCCTGCATGCATTAGGTATTTGTCCTAATGCTCTCCCTCCCCTTTCCCTCCACCCCCCGACAGGCCCCAGTGTGTGTTGTTCCCCTCCCTGTGTCCCTGTGTTCTCATTGTCTAACTCCCACTTATGAGTGAGAACATGCAGTGTCTGGTTTTCTGTTCCTGTGTTAGTTTGCTGAGAATGCTGGTTTATTTTTAAGACGAGTTTTAGTAAAAGCAAGAATTACACCTACTATTATGAAGTAAGGTTTTTACCAAATATAAAATTTCAATGTAGAAATTATCATAAGACTTGAGTACAAATAATACACCAAGTATCACTGAAAATTCAAGTCAAATATTCAATTAGTTTTAGTGAGTTTGTTTTCATTAACTTATGGAAATGTGCTCTGGTATCACCTAGATTTTGGCAGTCTTCAGGTCATGGACTCTGTGGCATTAGTATGAAATATTACAGAAAGTTTGATTTATTAGAGTTTTTGTTAACTTTTTTTTAAAGTTTAGGGGTACAAGTACAGGTTTGCTACATAGATAAATGTATGCCACCATGGCTTGCTGCACAGATTATTTCATCACCCAGGTGTTAAGCCTAGTACTCATTGGTTATTTTTCCTGATCTTCTCCCTCCGCCCACCCTCCACCTTCTGAAATGCCCAGTGTATGTTGTTTCCCGCTATGTGTCCATCTATTCTCATTCTTTAGGGTTTGTTATGGGCTGAATGTTTGTGTTCATCCTGTATTATATGTTGAAGCCCTAATCCCCAAGGCAGTGGTATTAGGAGATGCAGCCTTTGGGAAGTACTTTGGTGAGGTCATGAGGGTGGGGCCCTCAGGATAGGATTAGTGTCCTTACAAGAAGAAGAAGACAGAGGTATTTTTCTCTCCATGAGCATGCACCAAGGAAACGTCTTTTGAAGAGTCAGAGAGAAGGTAGCCATTTCCAAGCCAGAAAGAGGCCCCTCACTGGGAACCAAATCTACTGGCACCCCAGTCTTGGATTCTCCAGCCTCCAGAACTGTGAGAAAGAAATGTCTGTTGTTTAAGCCACCCCAGTCTGTGGCATTTTGTTACAGCAGCCTGAGCTGACTAAGACAGGGTTGATTATTCATAATATTCATTCTATACTTCTAATCTATACTGGCCAGGGTTTTCTTTTCAAATAAGTTATTCAGAAGTGGTCCATGTATGGGATTTTAATTTAATAATCTTTTTAAAGATTTAAAGCTCAAGCACCTGAGTTTTGATTCTTCCTAGGCCTTATGACCCATGCAGGTTTGATTAAACAAGCCAGGACTTCTTGCCAGTGCCAGTAAGTTTGAATTAGGAATAAAAAAGAAAACTGAGTGTCTGGGCTGTGCCCTTCACTCTGGAATTCACTCCTACAGTCAATCTGACAGAGTAAATAGGCCCAGTATCAAGTTTAGGTCTTCTGTTGACCTAACTTCTAACAGAAATATGTAGGCTGTGGGAAAAACTGGAAAAGGGTATCACAGAGACAAAGAAAGGCTTCCCTGATAGACTTTTCTGTTAACATTCCTTTTCAACTTCACGTTATAAATACAATGGAAGTGTCTATGTAGGCTGCTTCAAGTAAGCATAGAGTTTTAAGTGCAAAATTCCTAAAAGTGGCATTTGTAGACTACCCTTAAAAATTCTTAGCTAGTAGGCATGGAGTTCTCATTATTTGCTAAGCTCTATTCTAAACACTTCACATGATTGGCTAGTTTTATCTTTGCAACAACCTTTGAGGTAAGAATTATTATGACTCACTTTACCTCTGAGGCATACGTATGTTAAGTGAGCAGCTGAAAGTTAGGTTGGTAGGTGGTGATGCTGGGATTTCAACCCAGAAACTCCATGTCAGAGCCTGCCCAGGCTCGTAACCACTACACATTACTGCCTAAGAGAAAACTGCTCAGGTTAGCCAGGAGTGGGAGCATCACTTACACCAGAGAAAAACAAAAGGCTAAATTGAGATGATAAAAGAGCAACACGAAGTACTGCTAAGGCAGAGAGATGGCCATTGCAGTAGAATCAGAAAAAACGAAGTTAGAAACAAATATTTTGAGAATTCTTTTTAAAATCCAGTATTTTCATAGAAATTATATATATATGATTGTATACATACACAATTTAAAAAGTATGTATAATTTTATAATATATGTACAATATGCATATTAATAAGTCTTCACAAGTATTATGAAAAAGTATATAAAGTATATAGTATATTAGTATGTATATGGAATATAATATATGTATATCATAATATAAAAGTACACATGTCAAATCCCATTAACACACTGGATTGGAACTGCTGCTGTCTTTGTGAAGGTGTTCACTGAGAGACAAAGTTAAGGGCTACATTATAGAAATAGTCGACTCTCATAGAAAAAAAATGACTGCAGGGTCGTGCTCTCAAATGTTAACAATGGTTACTCTCAAGTGGTAAGGTTGCAAATGACTTTTTGAAATTAAGTGAATAGACCTCTGGGTTTTTTTTTTTCTTTTTAGCAGTTTTAGATTTAGAGACAAATGAATAGAAAGTGCATATGGTTCCCATATATCCCTTCACTCCCTCTCATTTTCCACCATTATTAACATCTTGTATTCGTTTTTGACAATGAACATGTGTTACTTTTATACTTCCAGATTGATTTAATTACCCTTTATTTTGAAAGAAAGAGTAAAGTGAATGCATTCTTTATTAGTCCATGTGACTATATTGTAATGAGTACTGCAATTTGTAACTGCAGTTTTTATTTTTGGGTTTTGACTGTGCTACAACAGGCAAAATTGATTTCTCTGTTCTCAGACATAAAGTAGTTGTAGCTTCATTTCAAAGAGAATGTACATTTTGTCCCTTCTCTCAATTATATTCTACAGAGGATAAAAAATAAACAGACTCTGCTAAATAATGATAGAACAAAATAGCTTCTAAAAATCTGCTATAATAGAACAAGAAAGGAAAAGAAAATAGAGTACATGGATGAAGGCACTGACGGTTCCTTGCCTTTAAGAAATTTGGCACATTCAAAAACAACTCAGAAGACATTCCAGATTCCAGTGCATTTTCAGGCCACTATGGTGCCCTCAGACTGGCCAACAAGTGGCATTGAATACAGCAGAGTCTGTCATTGATCTATTTGAACTTGGACAGCTTTCTTACATTTCTATGGTTTGTTTGTTTTACTCTAAGACAGACATAGTAATATAGACTAATTTTTACAGGGTCTTGAAAAAGAAATAAAGTAATGTAAATATACCCAAACCACATGATAATAAGTGCTACGAGTTCACATCAAGATAGCATGAGGTCCAAAAATTATCCTTTGGTACTACTATACAAATGTGTTGGTTAAAGGGAATCTTTGGGGCAAGGTGTGGTGGCTCAGACCTATAGTCCCAGCACTTTGGGAGGCTGAGGCAGGCGGATCACTTGAGGTCAGGAGGTCGAGACCAGCCTGGCCAACATGGTGAAACCCCATTTCTACTAAAAATACAAAAATTAGCTGGGTATGGTGGTGCGCACCTGTAATCCCAGCTACTTGGGAGGCTGAGGCAGGTGAATCACTTTAACTGGGGAGGCGGAGGCTGCAGTGAGCCAAGATTGTGCCACTTCACTCCAGCCTGGGTGACAGAGTGAGACTCTGTCTCTAAATAAATAAGTAAATAAAGTGAATCTTTCGGTAATCTTTGTTTGAATTATTAAGCGTTTTTGTTTTGTAAATGGAGAAACTTCCAGAAAGTTTTTCATGACGCAAGTTTTGTTTTGCACCTTTTTTTCTTATCCAATACTCAGTGTCAGAAGCTATGTGCTATACTTTTAGCAAGTGTTTGAAATTTTTTGTTTGCCTTAAGATGACGACCTATGCTTCACACTGATAGTTTCTTTTTAAAAAACGGTTTGACTCTCACTGAAGTTGAAGCTCTCTCATGCCTGCTTTATCATTTCTGTGTCATCATCTGCAGTGTACTATCGTTTCATTAATTCTGGACCTTGAATTTTGGCACATTCACCTCAAAATATCAGCTAGCCAGTGACCTCCTTATGTCAACACTGACAATGTGTAGAATTTCAAAAATAAGAATGAATGTTTGAGTTTCATATTGTAGTCAGCCTATGTCATCTGAATTCTATCATATGAAATCGGTTTGGCTCATTCAGAACACAGATTTTTGTCTTTTCTTTGTACTCATTAATATTAGTTTTTTAACCTTTAATGTTAAGTTCTACATTCCTTTAAAATAATGTGTTTATTCTCTATTAAATATTATATGGCATTAACCTGCCATGGGCCCACCAGAAATGATTACAGAGATCAAATATTTAATCCACTGGTTCCTGGCCATATTTTGGTATCATGGAAATACCAGAATGACTCAGTTTCTATCAGAAGTTGGCAGACATTTCAAGTGTACAAACTAAATAATTACATAAACCATTACAGGCTTCAGGTACCTGTGCTAAGTATCTGTATTCAAATACCTCTATATTTGAGGTTGTTTTCTCCCAATAAATGTATATAGAACTCCATTTACTCTGGCTAGAAAATACTAAGTCAAAAAAGAATGGGATCTTTATATAAAATAAGACGTTTTAGCTCTTGTATATTTTCCCTTAACAAAAATGGAAATGTTTAACATTAACTAATATCTATATGCTTTAAAGAGCAAGGAAAGATAGTGTAATTTCTGACAGCTTAGTAACTTAACACACGGAGGTTAAGAATCTTTATCCTAGAAGCCTTTCCTTCTCTCTCAAGACTGGATACTCCATAGATACTCCTTCTATGGGCTCTAGTTGCTGTTTTATCAGAGCACATAGCATTCTATATTGTTAATTGTAACAATCTAGGGGAATGCAATCACCTAATTATATGATTAACTTCAAGGGTTAATGTGCCTTCTTCTCTACTACCTAGATCCTAGCAGCATTCCTGGCATAGAGTAGATGTTTAATAAGCATTTGTTGAATATACAGATACATTATGCAGGAGCTGAATTGGTCTTGATTATTTTCTTAGAATGCTTAGTTTTATTCACCTATATAATAAATTTGAGGCCTAATACATAATAGAAAGAGAAAAGAGAAGAGCATAAGACGGGAAGAAATTACTGTGTTGTTTTCATATACAAGATAAGTAAAACAATGTCACAGTGATAAGTTCACTGATTAATTAGGATTTGGGATATTACTTCTTTTCTAACCATGTAAAACAATAGAAGACCACAACTCAGGGGAAAGAAGAGCTCTAGAGGGGGAAACAATATATATATTTGAATATATATTGTTTAGTTTTATTATATATTTTATATATATATATTTTTAAATACTGCCTCTAGCACTTATTAGCTGGGTGACTTGGGGAAAGTAAATTCCTTGACCCTCAGAGATCTTTGTAAATTGATATATAAATCACAGAGTTATAAACATAAGGTTTAAATGAGGTAAGTTTTCAAAGCTCTATTTCTCAGATTCCTCATCCAGAAAATGAGTTAAATGTTTCATGAACTTTAGACCCTTCCCAGTTGGAACTTTCTATGCGCATGTTAAAAGCAAGAAGAGGCTGTGTGTGGTGGCTGATGCCTGTAATCTCAACATTTTGGAAGGCCAAGGAGGACCACTTGAGGCCAGGAGTTCAAGACCAGCCTGGGCAACATAGTGAGACTCTTGTCTCTACCAAAAAACAACCAACCAACCAAACAAACAAACAACAACAAAACAAAGAAACACTTATCTGGGCATGGTGGTGTGTACCTCTAATACTAGGTGCTTGGAAAGCTGAGGTGGGAGCTTTGCCTGAGCCCAGGAGTTTGGGGATGCAGCAAGCTATGATAGCTCCACTGCGCTCAAGCCTGGGCAACAGAGTGAGATACCATCTCGAAAAAAAAAGGGGGTGTGGGGGAGACTGTAGAATCAATCTCAATGAGTGACTGAACTCACTCTTTACATGAGGGTCAGCTCTATTGATCGCAGAGCCATGGTTCCCAACCAGAGACACAGACACTTGGAGGCATGGGGGCAGGGGGTGAGGTATTACAGTACATCCATGAGGGCACTGAGTATTGGACCAGGTTAAAGAAATAAGAAAGCATATAACTGTATGTGATACTTTTTCAGTGATGTAGACACTGATGTATTAAATAAAATACATAGTCATTTAAAATCTTCACCTATATAACAACTATATAATTTAAAAAATATATGGATACATGGCATTGTAAGACCATAATTATAAAATGTGAGAAGCCAATACATGTATATGTGTCTGTGTGTGCGTTAAAAAGTTCTGGGCTGGGCGCGGTGGCTCACCCCTGTAATCCCAGCACTTTGGAAGGCCGAGGCGGGCAGATCACCTGAGGTCAGGAGTTCCAGACCAGCCTGGCCAACGTGGTGAAACCCCGTCTCTGCTAAAAATACAAAAATTAGCCGGGCGTGGTGGCAAGCGCCCGTAATCCAGGCTACTCAGGAGGATGAGACAGGAGAATTGCTTGAACCCAGGAGGCGAAGGTTGCAGTGAGCCAAGATCGCGCCACTGCACTCCAGCCTGGGCGCGAGAGCAAAACTCCGTCTAAAAAAAAAAAAAAAGAGAGAGAAAAAAAGAAAGTTCTTTTTGTCATATAATTTTGGAACTAATGTTCCAAAACTTGCCAAATATAAAATTGAAAGCCTCCTGTAAACATCAAGTAAAATGCCTAAAATGGTTCATATGTTTACAAGGGACTGAATGAGAGAACGTATATAATGTGCTAATAAACACACTGTCTGTTGCATAGTAACTGCTCAATGAATTTCAGTCATTACCATTATAAAGTATTGAGAAAAGCATAGACTTACATATGTTTACATAAACTTGCTAATAAGTAAAACCAGTTCCCAGCCTAAAATAAAGCCGAGTTGGTTATTCCTTCTTCTAAACGTCCCAATACTCTTCATACCTTGTTTTATCACATCACATTCTGCTGTGATAAGTTAAAGGGCTCTCTTTCCCATTCCCTATGGTCTTTGACAGCAGAGATTCTATGCTATTATCTTTGCATTCCCAATATATAGTGCTGTACCCAGCACAAATATGAGCTGGATAAATTTTTAATGTAAAATTTTAATTTTTAAATTTGTTTTAATTTTGAAAACAAAACATCATAACATGTCCTAGAATGAATATGCAGAGGGAGAGCTTGCAGGCATAACGGCTCCTAGGGCAGGTGAATTTATATGCAAAGAGCTGGAGACAGAGTACAAAAGGAAACAAAGTTTTTAAATGGTGGGAAAAGTGATCCTTTGTTAAGGGAAAAAAATTACTCAATTTCAAAATGAAATCTAACATTAGATTTATGATGTTAGAAATAAGAATATTTGCATTCTGCTTTATGTTTTATAGAACTCTTTCATGGGAATGCTGTAACATGATAATTATTACTTTTTCTTATTTTGTGCATTAGGAAACTAAATTTTATTAAAAGCTGTTTTATTTCAGGTCATACAACTAGAAATAGAGTTGGGTTTCAAGACCAATGGTCTTCAACAAGGCACAGAGCATACCAAGCATTACGGAAGACTTATCAGTTATCCAAGGATTTTCATGACTTGAAATAAACAGGGCTGAATTTTATCTATAAAATTCTGAAACAACTTAGATGATCAATACATGAAATGAAATTATGGCAAAGTTTCATTTGGTATAGCCTACACTAAGAAAAGATTATATAAGTGGGGGGCTGTGTATGTGGGGTGTGCGTATGTGTTTTGTTTTGTTTTTAATATCCTACTGCTTAGATATATCATGGGTGCAGAGTGTCACTCTGAGCTTATAAATAGGAAGGCAGAAATGAATTCAAGTGTCTTATTTCTTCAGGTAATACGGCAATTGTACTAGTTGGGAAATGAAATATCAAAAAATGGCTTCCAGTTTTAACTAACGAATCAATTTATATGTATTAAAGCTGTCCTGGGCTTGTTTAAAAGAGAAAAGCTTTATTTTTCAAGCATATGTGCAAAGTTCAGGACCAAAAGAAAGTTTAGTTATTTATCTCTGGATAATGCAGATAAAATTAAATGTAAGTAAATGCTAACTATTCTTTAATGAAAATTACAAACATAATTGAACTTCATATTTAACTAAAGGCAGAGTTGTTAGTTAAACAAATGATGTCAGAGCTCCAGTTTTCTTATTCACTTTCTTTAATTATGCTTAGTCTTTTAACACAGGGATTTCCACACAGGTCTCCATTTCATGTACTCTGTAGATTGTATCTTTGCAAACCATTTAAGAGTTTTCTGATTGACAAAATAAAGTAGGCTGGAAGTTTAAAAGAAAGTCATGTCTGGCTTCTGACAGGATCCTAGCTTTAGATGTTTCTATACGGTTTGTATAAATGCCAGCCCTCAAAAAGCTATTCAATCTTTTTTCTTTTACTTTTTTTTTCTTTTTAAAACTTTCTGACTAGATCAAGACAAGCCAGGACTGTAGAAGTATGACGGGGAAAGAAAAGGTCAAATTACACACAAAAACATTAAGGTTCACTTTTACCAGCATCAGCCAAGGTGTGCATTGACAAGAAAATGTAATCTGATAGAAATTAACAGCAATGATTCAAAACACTGTGTTCACTACAAAATGGGGGTGGGTGGGGTGGGTATTATGCCACAAATGTGGAAACATATGGCCAAATAAAAATTTTTGGCTGGTAAATATATAAAGAAATCTTGAATAATTAAAAGTAATATGGGGAACACATTAATTCAAGAATGATCTCATTCTCAAACCGTTTGTTTCAAAGATATGTTAAGACATTTAAAGGACTCCAAAAAGTGATGAATTAATTCAATAAAAATGACATGAGCAATATTAAATGATAGAATTATAATAACAGGAAGAACATGTTGGTAATTCTATGGGTAGTTCATTTACTTGGAAAAATATAGCATCCCTGGCTGGGAACAGTGTCTCATACCTGTAATCCCAGTGCTTTGGGAGGCTGAGTTGGGAGGATAGCTCGAGGCCAGAAGTTTGAGACCAGCCTGGGCAGCATAGCAAGACCGTGTCTTTACAAACGATTTTATATATATGTGTATATATATAAAATTATATATAAATATGTAAATAATTTATATATAAAATTATATAAAATATGTAAATAATTTATATATATAAAATAAAAGATTTTCTGGTAATATGAAAATTGTACTAGCTGGAAAATATAATTATGTTTATATATACATAAAATCTATTAATACAATTTATATATAATATATAAATATTTATATATTATACATATTATACATATATAGCATTCTTTCGTTACTTTTTAGTTTCCATTTTCCTGTCAACACATCTGAGAATAATGAATCATTAATCTAGAAGGTTCTCTCTATGGAAATTTCAAACATTGAATTTAAAACTATAAGCTATACCCCTACAAGGTATTTTGTTGTAGCAGCCCAACAGCAACAACATAAACCAGTTGACGATGGCTCTTACCATCTCCTGGATCAACGATCTCAACAGTGGCAACTGTGGGGAATTCCAAGGCAGCCAGCACGGGCTCTGAGAGTACCACCTGAAAGGTTTCAGACTGCTCATGCTCCCCATCACTCAGGATCCGCACTCGCCATGTGGCCCTGGTCTGGCCTGGGTTGAACTGCACTTGTTTCTGTGCTTTGCCCTTGAAGTCTTTGTCTTTTTCTGCAGTTCCATCTCTTGTGCCAATACCTTCACAAAAACATAATATCATTTTCTTAGTTTCATTTTCGCTTGGATTATTAAGATTTTCCTTGTTAACTTTTTGCATGTCATTTTATCCTGAAAAGCAAAGTTGATCCTGCTTTGACCTCATGAAATGGAAAATTGGGAATGGGTCTGATGATGAAAGTGTTTCACTGTAGGTGTTGGGTAGTTTGTGATTCTGTTCTGCTTTTGCCTCAGTTATGGTTTTGCTATATATGCTTTGAGCTACACTTGGATTAGAACTTCTTGTCAAACAAGACCAAGTAAATGTATATTCACATTGTTCAATATCCTTACTCCTACAAGTTATACAATCTTAAAACTCTTCACATTTACTTTTGCATGTGTTCCTGGATATTATTAAAAAAAAAGAAACATTCTCTAACTATAAAATATAAGCCAATAAGAAACTCCTCCATGAAATAATTCTCTGACTCACAATCTAAGTCATAAATGGCCAAGTGGAATAATAAAAAGTGATAGTATTCTCTAAGCACTTAATGGAACTAAGATCCTTAAAAAAATGTAATTCAGTGTTTTTCAACATGGTCACTGCAAAATTTTTCTTTCTGGAACACCCCAGAATTCCATGAAATTAAATAAACAGAATTGGAGAGCTAAATATATATGGTTATTATGAGCAGTATGCTTGGCTTACTCTGGTAGTTCATTCAAGGTCAATTTCAGTTAGCTGGGAAGGTTGAAGGATCTCTGGGTCTCTAACTACATCGCAAGATGATCTCCATTATTACCATGCCAGGTACTCAAACCATAGGGTACATTATCCAAAAGCAGTGAAAACATTCAATGTCATAGAAAAATTATAAAATGGCAATGGTACTTGCACTTCTATATCCTTAAATACAGAACCAGAACCTCTTAATGAGTCAAGTTAATAGAATAATTTTCAAATATAATTCTCTAAACCTGAGCATTTTCAGAGAAGTGGGTAAGACAGACAGATGTAAAAGAGGGAAAAATAAGGCTGGGCATGGTGGCTCAGGTTTATCATCCCAGCAGTTTGGAAGGGGGAGGTGGGTGGATCACTTGAGCCCAGGAGTTCCAGACCATCCTGGGAAACATGGTGAAACCCCATCTCTACAAAAAAGACAAAAATTAGCTGGGTGTGGTGGCGCATGCCTGTAGTCCTTGCTACTGGGGAGGCTGAGGTGGGAGGATCACCTGAGCCCTAGGAGGTCAAGACTGTAGTGAGTTGTCATTATGCCACTGTGCTCCAGCCTGGGTGAGTGAGACCCTGCCTCAAAAATTAAAAATACATAAATGCATAAATAAATAAATAAAAGAGGGAAAAATAAAGTCTTGTGACTTAGATTTTTTAAATCTTGAAAATAAGTTATTTGGAAGATTTTGCATTTAGTTAAAAATTATATTTTTGAACAATTCCTTTTGTTCTTCAAACTAGAAATGAAACTGAACTAAATAAGATCCATTCAACCACAAATATTCATTGAGTACTTATTCCATGCCAGGCTCTATTCCATGTGCTGGGGCTGTATCAGAGAACAAAATAGACAAAAACTCTTGCCTTCGTAGTGCTTATATAAGAGTCATTTGAATATGTATTTATATATAGGAATATATCAATGACTGTTATTTTAATCTTAAAGTGAAGATGAAAAAGATTTTATTAAAAATATTTCTGTCTTACAGATCTCAGAACAATAACTGACATAAATATTGCATCATATTTTTCTTTTACAGTAGCAGGTAAAACATGATTCATTTAATGGCAAGAGAAAAAAGGGCACAGAACCAGGAATTGCAGGGCTGCATATCTTATTGAATGCTGTAGACTTCCTGATAGCTCTCTGGTTCCTTGTGCACACAGAGTTGGTTGTCAACACCTCTTGGATCCACTACAATTCACTGCCAAGATGCTGATGAAAGGAATCATTCTCTCTGAGGTTCCAGAACACATGCTGCTCACTGACCCATCTATCCCCAGTGGCATGACCAGCAAAATCTGTTAGTTTGCCTCTGATAGCTACTGCTCACTTTTCTGCTTTGTTTTCTTTCATCAGCAATGCATTACTTGTTTTCTTTGGAGTTTCAAAAGGGAGTTAAAAACAAAAATTGAGTAAGTGTGATACAATGAATGTCTGCTAGTTCCAACTAGTCCTCCTTCCTACATGATAGTCAAGCCATCTAATATTAAATGAGTTGCAATACCATCTGATATTAAATGAGTTGCAATACCATATCCCAATTGTTGCTGCTAAAAACACCTATAATTTTTCACTTTTGTTATTAAATGAAACTGCAAGTGGATCTTTTCCTCTGACATAGAAAAATAACAAAGTGGTTAAACAGGGTGTTTGTGGAAGGAGAGAATAGATTTTATATCCCATCCAGGCCATATAACAGTTGTGGGGTTGTAGGCAAGTTATTAACTTATCTCAGTGGAGGATTTACGAAGCACTATGGTGCAGTGATCAAGAGCATGGGCCTTTTGCCCAATCTCAGCTCTGCCCCTTACTAGCTGGCTAACTTTAAACATGTCACAGCCTCTCTATTTCCTCACCTCATGGTACTCTTCTCATGGAGTTGACCTAGGTAGGGTATTGGGAAGCAGGCCCAGCAAATAACTCAATAAACATCAGCTATCATTGTTTCTTCATAGTTCACTACCTAACACAGCCCCTGGTATGTAATGAGTACTCAATAAAATATTTGTTGAGTCAGGGAATAAAGGATGGATGTAAGGTGTAAAAGAGATAGATAAAGTGCTTAATGTACGTATGAAGTACCTTGCCTTTAATAAATATTCAATAACTGGTAGCAATAAGAGCTTTGAAATGCATATACTAATGTGGAATATAAATACATATCTAGTTTATTAGTAGTTTTAGTGGTTATAAAATGAATAATAATCTTTGAGAATATACATCTACAAATTTCAGTAATTCATGGTTTCTTAGCTGTACTCAAGCGATACTCTGTCTTTTGCTATAATGCAATCTATCTCATTCTAAAAGTCCATAAATAAAAGCAGAGGTTGTATGGGCACAGTTATAAGCAACGTATTCATTGTAAAACTTGTATGAGGCTACCCTTCATTTTAATCTGGTTTCCATTCCAGGTCCTAGCATGAATTCCGTTACCATCTTCAATGACTGAAGGATGTGGGCCACACACAGAAGGCTTCCCAACTTTCTATCACCCCAGGTTACTAAGTAACCATGTGAAGTGAACCAAGTAAAGCCTATGAGCCTTTGTAGAACTGCTGTTAACCCCAAATTCGTAGAAAATAATAGTGCATTGAAAAAAATAACAACAAAAAGAGCTCTTGTTTGACATTTTGGCATCCAGCTTAAGAAAAAAGAGGCAGTGGAGAAAAAAAAGGCAAAAAAATAATTTTACAATCTTTTTCTACTGTTAACTTTCCCAATGCTATCCAGGGGCCTGTTGTGAGTGAAAAATTAAATAAACTCACCAGGAGTGGGAACTCAGGTAAAAAATAGATAAACCTATTCTTAATAATCGGTAAGGTGCTCTGTTTTTTAGTTATCATTTTCCCCATGATTTATTTGCTATATGTTCAAGTACAAAGCAGAGTTAAGACGAATCACTCCCTGATGATAAGACAGGATGTGCACATGTGCACAGAGAATATGTCCCTAAAAGAGAGTGCAGTGAGAGTGCTCAGAATATCCTAGGCTAAATACAAAGCATGAGAAGCACGGCCAGGTGGAGGCTCACGCAAAATGAAGATGGAAGCAGAGGCTGGGGGTGAGGCCGCGGGGAGACCAGCCCCCCTGCAACCAGAGCAACCTCAAAGACAGGGAAAGTGTAGTGTGAAAACCTGGTCTTCTAAAGTTAAAAGGAAAAAAAAAGAATTTTAAAAGTAAGGAGTAATTAATATTCAGAATCAAAACATGTCAGGGGAAATCAAAAAGAGTGGTGGGGTTCTGGCTGCAGCAAAATTACAGCGGGGTGTGTGTGGGTGTCGGGGAGGGATGTTGAGGGTGGCAGGGGTGTGTATTTCTGTGCATAGAGGTCTACTCTTTGAGGATCTTGAAGTTCATGGACCCAGTAAAATTTCAAAATAATCATTTGGAGACAAGCATAGGTTTACTAACTTTTTACTTTGCCAACATTTTCCTAGATTCCCACCTTAGTTGATAATCTCACTCAATGAAATCTCTTTTTATCCCATGCAAATTCCATTGGTCTAGATGTCTATAAAATATACGGTACCAAAAACAATATAGTTGCTTCAGGTGCTGCCATTTTAATCAACATATTAAATATTTTGTGCCAACCATATTGCTGCTTAAAAGTACCAATATACTGCCAACTTTATTTTATGCTTCTATGAAAATCAAATATGAACTTGAGGCCGGGCGCGGTGGCTCACGCCTGTAATCCCAGCACTTTGGGAGGCCGAGGTGGGCAGATCACGAGGTCAGGAGATTGAGACTATCCTGGCTAACACGGTGAAACCCCGTCTCTACTAAAAATACAAAAAATTAGCTGGGTATGGTGGCGGGCGCCTGTAGTCCCAGCTACTCGGGAGGCTGAGGCAGGAGAATGGCGTGAACCTGGGAGGCGGAGCTTGCAGTGAGCTGAGATCACACCACTGCACTCCAGCCTCGGCAACAGAGTGAGACTCCATCTCAAACAAAACAAAACAAAACAAAACAAAACAAATATGAACTTGAATTGGAGTTGAAAAAAGGTTTCATTCGTTTGCTTCTGACTCTTAGTTTTATTTAAACGAAGTAAAGCAGAAGAAAATCATTAGTATTTAACAGTTTACTGTTGTTACAAAGAAAGGTCACGATAATCATGTTTCAGAAAACTTTTATCTTATGGGTAAATTACAGATTTGCCTAAGCTCATTCTAAGATCTAGTGACATTTATTTTTATTTCGTAACTGATTAGTGTTCCTGCCAATTTTTATACCAGAAAAAGATCATATGTACACAGAAGGCTTGAAGAGATAAGTACCTTGACACAAACCTGTTGCTTGTTTCTTTAGTAGTTAGAGAACTTTTAAATTTTAACTTTAAGCTCTAAGTGAACTAAACTGACACTTTAATCACTGTAGAATTATAAACCTTTGCTAGAAAAATAAAATTCTAAGACAGAAATAAAAAATTAAACTTACTTATAAAAGAAGTTTCTCCCAAGTAACCTCTACGTTTAAGAACAACATCTAGAAATTTGGAGTCCTCATTGATCAGGTAATATTCCTTTTCAAAGGAGATCCATGCCCAATTCAGACGAAAATTCTGGTTCGTTAACTTGTTTCCACCTTGAAAATAAAAATTTAAAGCCATAAATTAGTGCTTTCTTGAATGAGTGATCTTCAAAATTCCACAGATTACTTTAATGAAACAACATTAACAATCAATACAGCTACTTAGTTTGATATACAACTCTGGAATATGTACATGGAGATACAGCTTACAGTCTAGGGACTGTTACACATACATTCAATCGCTGACATAATTCTTCACAAATTCCTTGCTGTTTTAGGAGGGAAAGTAGGTAATGGGTAGGAAGTGCACAACTACCAGAGGCTATTTAGTTTAATCCTAAAACTAAATATCCAACTTGCAGGATAACTCACTTCCCACAAGGTGCCGCTGGAGAGCAAGTTTTCTAATCAGAGGGCTGCAAGGCTCCTTTGTGATGTTCTACAAAACACACACACAACTTCACAAATACTTTTTCCGGTTCACAGAGCAATTGGGTGGAAGGTTTTAATTATAACCACTTAAGGAAAAACAAATATCCCTTCTCCGCCTCCCTTCCCCACTATATTCCACTCCATTCCTTAGAGCAAACAGACAGTTCTTTTCATTGATTTCCATTCCACTCTGAAGATAAGGTTTTCCCCTCCCATCTTCCCACCAAAATGGAGCGGGCTGCCTATCAGGAGAAAATAAACCTTGCGTGTGATCTCTCTAATGTGAAAGCGACTATGTTGGGTAAATGAAAGGAAAAATGGTTATCAGCTGATCACTCTGCACGCATCCCTCTACTTCTTTTGATCTACACCAATTATTTCAGAGTAAGGTGAGGTTTACAAACAAAGGCATCAGTAATGCCTTTTAAGTCTTTCTGAAAGAGGCTGTAAAAAAAAAAAAAAAAAAAAAAAGCCTAAGTAACAGACACAGCTAGAGGCACAGTTTTCATTCTAGTTTCTTCTCTTTGCAGTTCACATAGAAAAAGAAATGAAAGAGGAAAATCTCAAAACTTTAATAGATGACAAAAAAAAATCTACACAAGGGAAAACGTTGAGTGAGCGAAGACATGAAAATACATTCATCTTTGCTCGAACTTTTAAAAAATAAAAACTGCAGCAACTTTGAGCTATCAACTTAACAGGTACTAAAGATTAAAGAGAATACCTTGTACAACTGAGATTATGTAGGGAAATTGTTTTCTTGTTTACTGTTGTTTGGCTTTCAAATTAACACAAGCCTTTTGGACAGCTATGTGCCAATGTGTGCAAGGGGCAAAAAGATGGTTATATCCTTCAATCTTGTCGCTCCTTCTGTGGGATTTTTGCTTTAAGAGAAGCAGAAATATATATGTAAGGAACTATTCATTGCAATATTTTCTATAATAACCCCAAACCTTAAAAACTATCTTATAGTATATCAAATCAATAAAATGTTATTCAACTCCCAAACAATAAATATGAAATTGTTGTTGGAACACCAAAAACACTTAAAAACACAACAACAAATGGTACTGATGCTGTGAATGTAGCTTCGTAAAATGAGGCATGATACAGGAGAAGCTGCTTGGTGTTTTAAATGATGGGATTATGGACTTTCCTATTTTTAGTTAATTTATCAACTATAAAATATAAATAGATTGGGGCCGGGCATGGTGGCTCACGCCTGTAGTCCCAGCACTTTGGGAGGCTGAGGTGGATCACCTGAGGTCGGGAGTTCGAGCCCAGCCTAACCAACATAGAGAAACCCCGTCTCTACTAAAAATGCAAAACTAGCCAGGCATGGTGGCGCATGCCTGTAATCCCAGCTACTCGGGAGGCTGAGGCAGGAGAATCGCTTGTACCCAGGAGGCAGAGGTTGCGGTGAGCCAAGATCACACCATTGCACTCCAGCCTGGGCAACAAGAGTGAAACTCTGTCTCAAAAAAAAAAAAAAGATTGGAGAGCAGGAATTTTGCATCAGTTTGTCAGTTAAACAAGGAAACTCATTCCACATTTTGCGCTGATGAAACTTACTAAACTTACTATGCCCAATGTCTGCTGCACCCTGAGTGCTGTTCTGGAGAGGAGAGGCCATGGGCTAGGAGGCTCCTCAGAACTGGAGTCCAAGGCCCACCCACATCACTTCTAGCTGCTGTCTGACTCTGACCAAGTTACTTCTCTGGATCTCTGTTTCCTTTTCTGGAGAGTCAGGTGAGGGTGACGCTAATTAGCACCTGTGATTTCTTCAAAGATCGACTCAGATAACCCATACACACACAGTGCTCTGAGGTCAATAGTATCATTCAACAAATGCAAGCTCACTCTGCCCTGCCACGCCACGCATGCCCAAGCCCACCCTGCATGCCCACTGCTGGACTACTATTTGTCTGCCTTACACCCACCTGTGCTCCTTTCTCCTTTGCCCCTCTTGCCTACAGCTTTTGCCCATATCAAGTGGACTTTTCTTTGCAGATTTCCAGGTTCATCCTGACATACCCTGATTGTTCCCCTTGCACTCTAATCTGCCCATTTGGAGGTCAAGCCAAGATTCTTGCAGCTCCTGGGATTTGCCACCCTCACTCTTTCCATCACCCTTGTCTTCTTGCCTAAAATGAGGACCCCTATTCTTCCTTGGCTGACACTTTCCACTCCTTATTGCTGCTCTATCCCCCTCCTGTGTGAAGCAGCTGCAGCTGCTCCAGCCCTTTCATCTCTTTGTGGTTCTGCAGCTGTTCTCTTATTGATTACTCTGTATAGTTGTGCACTTTAGTGGGTATCCTCTCATATTTAATTGTATTAATTTGCTAATTGTACTAAATTGCACTAATTGACATCAATAATTGAGAGTATCCATTCTTTCATTATTGCCAATACTTGTTCTCATTGTTTTTAAAAAATATTTTAAAAAATTATTGTGTTTACGTTCCATTAATTGGAACATCATCTAGAAAGTAATAGAAAAGATAGAATAACATGCAATTGATTAAATTAGTACATAAAACAGCTCTGATTTCAAAACAAATTATCAGATGAAAACACCTTTATGCCACACTCCTGTCCACTTTAAACTGTGGTCCCAGCAAGCCTAGGTTTCATTCCAAACTTCTTGTCATGCTCTACCAAGCTTTTTCTTGTCCATTCTAACACCTATGACTTCACATCCTATCACTTCCCCTTAAAGAGAAATATCCATCCTCTCACATCCAACCTCTCACTCTCTTCTGAACAAAGGTGGCTGTTTTTGTATGTGCTGTATCTTCTGCCCAGGACATCCTTAGTTTTTCTACTCTTCCTGGGAATCCCTATTCCTCTAAATTTTAACAATTCTTAGCTAATTTTAAGATTTGATTCTAAGCCTTTCCTGAGATATTCCAGAAAATATCATTCTCTTCTAAATATGGCACATTTTAAGAATTGAGTCACTGAGGGCTTCTCTCTTCAGTTTTTATAAAACAGCAAGCCCAGTGCAAACTCCAGCCCTCTCTACCCCTTTATTCTGATTAGTTTTTCTCTACGGTACTTTCCAAAATCTTATATCCTATATATATTTACTATTTTTTTTTGGTCATTTTCTGTGTTCTCCCACTGCAACACATGATCCAGGAGTTCTGGGAGCTCATTTAACTTATTGTTAGAAAAACACCTATTGCATCAATTAGAAACTCTAATGTCTTGGCTGAAAGTTTAGTGGTCCTTCATTTATTGAGCAATATAATAAATTTTCTATGTAAACATAACATATCTCTTTCATTACTGAACCTTTTTATTAAAAAACAGTAATTGGTTTAATGACACTCTTTCTAAAATGTTTGCATACTTCTTGAAAGATTTTAAGTGATACATAAATGTGAATTATTGGAATTTGTGTTTCCCTAAATGACAGGATTATTGATGACTCCCAGGGATTATTGATGACTAAAGGGCTATTTAACCCTTCCATTTCCTTTGTGGATGGTTTTAGAGATACCTAATTTCATCTCTACTTATATATCTGTAAAAATTATTTTCAGGTTTGTGCCTATGTTCTGAAAGGACGAAGTTGCCAGGTTACTGGTTAATCAGAGGTTTCAAATGACACATAGCTGAACAGTTTGCTAGTATTTCATATGTACAACCACCACCTTGAGATTTTATTTCAAAATAAAATTCATAAAAAATATAAAGAAGCTTTGCTTTGTAAGACAGGGAGATGGCTCAAAGTAACTATCATAGAAAATTTAGAATTCCCACTAACACTGGGATTTTAAACCAGAGAATATAAATGAAACAGATATTTAACTAGAAAATATGCAGTCTATAAAGCTTAAATCTGAATGGAATTAAATACTACATAACTCTTCTGTACGTTACACATGTGAATCGGATTTGGTTTCAGAATTTGTAAAATCTTAGGTACTCACTTCTTACGCAAGAGTGATATAGAGATTTGAGGAACCAAGCTGCAACTTATTGTAACTCTCTTTACTAAAACTGTGACCTTGTATAATTGAACTCTGTATTTTATTGAAAGAATAGAAAGATACCTTATTTACTAATTTGTTACCTATCACGTAAACTCCTCTAAAACCTCAATTCATGGAAATAATAAACATTGACACTTTAACAAAAGCTACAGCTTACTGAACGTGAAATTATAGATGAAGTTAAATAACATTAAAAACTGACAAATTTTTACTTACACAAAATTTGTTGCCTTTCTAAAATAGATTCTGTCATCTATGGTGCATGAGGAGCTAGTCTCAGCACCTCATTGGAAAAAAATTAAAGTCCATGACTCATGTCATAAATCCACACAACAGGTGCCTGACAGCTGATAACCACACTCCCAAATGCTCTGTCTTCAAATCCTGACACCAAAGCCATTAAGGTTTTGATGAAAAGACCTCTTTTGAACTTATCCAGCTGGTCTTTAGACTTCTTCATTTTCTTCAATTCAAACTCAGTAGTTTTTTTTTTTTTTTAGAATAACAAAGAATACCAAACTCCAATTAGCCCTCCCTAAAAGCTCAGGGCTGCCCGATCTCTCTAAAGACAAAGCATTTAATCTTCAATAATATGAAACTAGTGCCACAATTTTGACTTGTATTTGATAAAGGGGACGTGTCCATTCAGCTTTGACAACAAATTTCTTCTTGGAGAATAGTTACAAATAGAAAATATTGTTGGTAATTTCTAGCTTGGTAAAATCTAATTTGCCCAGAATAAAGTTCAGCTTCAAAGCTGAATTGAAAATCAACTCTACAGAAATTTTTAAAAGCTGGATGTAGTCCTTTAAATCAACGATAGATATAGATATTTATATGAGAAAAGATTAAGATAATAATACTATTACCTACCTTATTGGGGAAATTAGATCATTTGATTTTCGTTATTGTTTTAGAGACATGGTGTCACTCTGCTGACCAGGCTGCAGGGCAGTGATGCTATCACAGCTCTCTGCAGTCTCAAACTCCTGGGCTCAAGTGATCCTCCCATCTCAGGCCCCTGAGTAGTTGGGACTATAGGTATAAGCCACTGCACTGGGCAGACAATTTGATTTTTAAGCAGATTTTGAAGAAGTCTTGTTCTCTTAGACAGCAAGGACAGTGATTAGCAACCATGCAGCTACCATCCAAATCAATGCTAGTGATTATGGTGAAGATCTAAAATTAAAGTTAAAATAAGGGATTCATTTCATTGCCATTTCCGTGATAGGATTGTCTTCTCTTGAACTTTGCATTGCCTCAGAATCTTCCACAGGAGAATCTCCTCGAGCTTGTGGAATCCTGTCCTCTGGCCCCTAAAGTCAGACTGACTTCACTCTTTGCTGAAAACCACCTGGTGCAGAGCTGAAGCCGACTTGGCTCTTACCCTGCCCCCAGGGGCTGGCATTCAACTGCGGGAGATGGCACAGGCACCTAGATAATGTGCACAAACTAGAGCCTGGCAAATGCTGTGAGAGGCACTGATAATGAGCTGTGGGAGTTCACAAGAGTGAGGGATTACTGTAGCCTGAGGGGATCAAAG
Organism: Pan paniscus; assembly: GCF_029289425.2. Classification (NCBI taxonomy): domain Eukaryota; kingdom Metazoa; phylum Chordata; class Mammalia; order Primates; family Hominidae; genus Pan; species Pan paniscus. Next base: position 38,285,858 of record NC_073263.2, on the reverse strand, counting down.
ACAAACTCATGGAAGAGATAGTGTTTAAATGGGGGCTTAAGTACAGGGTGGTATTTAGACATTCAGAGAGATGGAGGGGAAGGCGTTCCTGGAAGATTAGGTATAAGAAGAGAGATAAGAAATCCGGTTAAAAAAAAAAAAGGAACTTCAAAGAATTCAATGTGGTAGGCACTAGGACATTTACTAAATATTTATTTCCTTCTCCTCCTATTTAGGAGATTGGATATTAGAGACAAAGAAGGCAAGGTCAAGATACATCTGCAGCCCACCCTGGATCATCCAGAGGTGACTCAGGCACCGAGGGATGACAAGCTTTAGACTACTTGATAATTTCAATAATGATTAGTCCAATAGTAAGGTATTCAAGAATTGCTGCTTATGATAATTGTTCTATCATTTTCTCCCTTCCTTCCACCATTTCCATTGCCTAACACATTCTGAAAATGAGGCAGCACAAACAAATATGGAGACTTGGTAGAGAAATGTAGAGAAAGAGGAATGGGGCCGGGTGTGGTGGCTTATGCCTGTAATCCCAGCACTTTGGGAGGCCTAGGAAGGCAGATCACCTGAGGTCGGGAGTTTGACAGCCTGAACAGCATGGTGAAACCCCGTCTCTACTAAAAATACAAAAGTTGGGGCCGGGTGTGGTGGCTTATGCCTGTAATCCCAGCACTTTGGGAGGCCTAGGAAGGCAGATCACCTGAGGTCGGGAGTTTGACAGCCTGAACAGCATGGTGAAACCCCGTCTCTACTAAAAATACAAAAGTTAGGGCTGGGCTTGGTGGCAGGTGTAATCCCAGCTACTCAGGAGGCTGGGACAGGAGAATTGCTTGAACCTGGGAGGTGGAGGTTGCAGTGAGCCAAGATCACACCACTGCACTCCAGACTGGGCAACAGAGTGAGACATCATCTAAAAAAAAAAAAAAAAAAAAAAAGAGGAGTGGCATGACAAAGACCCAGGAAGTAGAGGGAAACAGGCACAGCACCACAACACACGTGGGTTTCCACTGGACACACACAGCTTATAGTGATCTTTTGGGCCATTTTTAGGATAGCCATGTACAAGCACAAAAGAATAAATGGAGCTATGATATCTTAGTAATTGTCACACAAACTACACTGAATTGAGATCAAGTGTGGATTATTTCATACTCTACTCAATATTCAGACAAGCAACGGCCAGATTACATGGAGGTGGAGATGGATGCTGACAAATATATCAATGTTCACCTTACAAGCCAAGAGTATCACAGTCCACATTACTATGTGTAATTTTGTTCCTTGAGGACATGATATGGTTACATATATACCCATCCCAGGTATATAATGTGGGTATATAATGGGTATTTGTACACAAGTTTCCAAAGACTGAAATTCCTATTCATCTACTATGCAAAAGACTACTATATGGCTGATTCTCATTATTCCTGGATTCCATATTTACAAACTGCTCTACTCATGAAAATTTATGTTAGCCCCCAAATTAATACACGTGGTACTTTTGTAATCATTCTCAGACACGTGCAGAGGGGCATCAAAAAATTCTCATCACCTGACACTCTGTGCTTTGTTTCAGCTCTCATGCTGTAAAGAAGTATCCTATTCACAGTTTTTTTAGTGCCACATTTTCCATATTTTTCTGCTTTTTGTTGGTGATTTTGCTATTTTTAAAAATGGTCCCCAACCAGCCAGGCACGGTGGTTCACGCCGGTAATCCCAGCACTTTGGGAGGCTGAGGCGGGCAGATCACCTGAGGTCAGGAGTTTAAAAACCAGCGTGGCCAACATGGTGAAACCCTGTCTCTACTAAACACACACACACACACACACACACACACACACACACACACACACACACACACACAAATTAGCCAGGCATGGTGGCACATGCCTGTAGTCCCAGCTACTTGGGAGACTGAGACACGAGAATCGCTTGAACCCGGGAGGCAGAGGTTGCAGTGATCCAAGATCGCGCCACTGCGCTCCATCCTGGGCGACAGAGTGACACTCCGTCTCAAAAAAAAAAAAAAAAGGTCCCCAACCATAGTGCTGAAGCAGTGTCTGGCGTTCCTAAGAACAAGAAGGCTGTGATGGGCCTTGCAAAGAAAACTCGTGTGCTAGATAAGTTTTGTTCAGACTGTGAGTGTGCCATGTTAATGAATCAACAACATATAGTTAATAAGGTGTCTTTAAATAGAAACACACATAAAACAAAGTTATAATTGATTGGTTGATGAAATGTGACCAGAGGCCCATAGAAACCTAACCCTGTATTTCCCCTAGGAGCAATGCTTCAGTATTTGCTAATTCAATATTCACTGTGATTTTACAGAAACGTAACTGCGCTGAATAATTAAAATCAACTGTATTTACTCAGTAAAAGTCACAATAGGTTATTCTTTGGGGACTCAAAAATAATGGAGCACAGGAGCAGAAAAATGTTTACCCCACACATTTTGTCTTGCTTTAATCAATCCCTTTTCTGGCATATGCTCAGGAGTGTGAAATGAAAGGAACCCTCACTGCATTCTCAGATGGGCAGCTCTGGCCTCCCTCCAGCCATCTGTCCCTGGCCACGACCATATTAGTATGTAGACACAGCTGTGGCTTGGGGGTGAAGGGTGTACGGGCTCCCGCATGGCTACCTGCTAATTTGAGGGTATACAAAGAAAATTTGTAGGATTGTTGTTAGCCTATGGGAAAGTGATATACATGGAATGAATTCTAATGAAGAATCACCCCTAATCCTACTAGAGAATTTTAGGATAATTCATTCTAGGATCTCAGTTTAAGCAACAGCCCACATCTGGGGTTCCTATCTTCCTATGCTTAGGTGGGAAACTGGAGTGACAGACCTCATGGAAGCTGATTTTCTTGGGCTATAAAGGAGCCTGTGGAGAGAGAACTTGTGGTAATGAAAATGGATGTCAGGCAAAATAATGGACTCTATAGAAAAGTTTAATCATCTGAGTGTAGGGATTCAAAGTGTAGTGTAAGTTTTCTCATCTCTAATTCTTGCCCAGGCTCCTGGACGTATTTTTGGATTCCAGGGAAAGAAAGCAGTGTTAGTGGAAATTTAAAGAGATGCTTAATTAGTCTCTTTTTCACACCGGGGGCCAAGCAGCACACTTTTGGATACCCTTTTCCTTCAATAGAGAATAACAGAAAATATCACCACACAGCTATGTGGCCCACCCCTAGGGGTTCCTGGGGCCACAGGGAGGGTTCCTCCTATGGGGGAGTTGGGCATAGCTGTGATAGGATTTCTAGTAGAGCTGTGCACATGTTGGGCAACTGGGTTTACTATGGAAAACACCTATCCTTGGGGCAGAAGTGATATTAAAAATAATCTTGACTGGCCGGGCACGGTGGCTCATGCCTGTAATCCCAGCACTTTGGGGGGCCGAGGCAGGCAGATCACAAGGTCAGGAGTTCAAGACCAGCCTGGCCAACCTGGTGAAACCCTGTATCTACTAAAAATACAAAAATTAGCCGGGTATGATGGTGCCTGCCTGTAATCCCAAATACTCAGGAGGCTGAGGCAGAAGAATTGCTTGAACCTGGGAGGCAGAGGTTGCAGTGAGCTAAGGTCATACCACTGCACTCCAGCCTGGGTGACAGAGCAAGACTCCATCTCAAATAATAATAATAATAATAATAATAATCATCATCATCTTGACCAACCAGTGGCATGGGCTTTGACCAATCAGAACTGGCATAATATAGGCATTGAACAATCAAAACACAGAAAAGAGAAACCATAACACTCATCAAAAACAACTGGAACTCAAGTGCAGGTATAAACTGGCTGAATTCAGCTCAGCCTTGGCGACTCTGAAAATGCCTGCAGAGGAGAGCTGGACAGATTGAGGGCCATGGTCAGGGTGATTTTGATAATATGCACATTATCTCAATGCATCTCACAGCAACCCTGCAATTTAGGTATTTCCACATTCTATGCATGAGGTAAATCAGTGTCAGATTAAACTACCCACTTTAAATTCCAAGGGGTATAGTATGTGGTAGATGTAGCATTCAAGTGCAGCCTGCTAATATTATTCCTATACTTCCTCTGAGTCTTCATTGGACGTTGTTTAGGTGAATATCCTATTTGCAGGCTATTCTAGCTTAATTCTAATTTGCTTAACTTAATTTATAAATTAGTGCTATTGGAAAGAAGCAAAACTGTCATCCGAGTGAGTTTCCCTCTACTATCAGCTCTCATTCTAGTGAATAGTGAGGCCCTCAAATGATAAGTATTATGTGACAAAGCAAAGGGTATGAAAGCCGGTTAATAAATATTTGAGATGGATTTATAAAAAATTAACGCAAGCTAGGATTTAAGACCCTCTGGTTTGATGAATTAATTTGGAGCCAAAGCCAAAATCCAGGGAAGCTAGAAGGAAAATCCTCCTTCCAGGATGAATAATGTGCATCATCAGGCCACAGCCAGGTTGGAATGGGAATCTGCAAGCCTGAGCCTGCAGGGATCCTCTGCATTTCTCTAAGCACAGCCCCCTCCCCCAGCTCCATTCAAAAATAAAATAAAATAAAATAAAAAATAAAATAAAATAAAAAGAATGTGTTAATTTTGATCCCCTGCAACAAAAAGGAGGGAAAAGGAAGGAAGAAACATGAATTTACATCCCCTCACCTAGAGTTTAAGCATATTTCCTTCATCAAACCTGATTTAATTGGGTAACACTGTACTTTCTTAATTGGGAGCTCACACTTCGTGGAATGAATGTCTGTACTGCTGGTATGCATGTCTAGGATAAGGAATTCAGGTGTACACCTACAGAGGACAAAGGACAAAGCAAATACATAACTGCAACATGAACTCTCATTTACAACATTCAGGTTATTGGATTATCATTTGGAGTCTAAATTACAAGCTAATTTCGTCATTTTAACACTGTGATGTGAGTGGCTGAGAATTATTTGTTCCTGAAAATGCAAGTATAACACTGTATTCTAAATAAGAACACAAACTAACTCAAGAAATGATTATGTGTAGGAATAATATAAACGGATGCCAAGCATTTTAGAGCAGAATGAATGCTGGATTCCATCTTTTCTCAATGCTCCATTTTACTAAGATTCAGAAAGGTTGGGATGTGAATAAGATTACAAAGCATTTTAAATTCCCAGGGATTTCACTCCTGGTTTAGTGGTCTTTCCATTTAACAGGCTGTAATCTCAAATACTGTTCTTAAGCATAAGATTATTTTAAAATGTGTTTAAAATTAAATAAAATTATATGTGTATATATAATTTGGGAGGACTTACTTTATTTTCTTTAAAGCAGCCCAGATGTAATTTTTTAAATTATTTTTCACTTGTATATAAGTTAAAAAAATTTAAATACTATATTGTTATAGAAAAAATAAGTGCTTTACCAAGAGTTAAGTTTGTCAAGAAGATCCACACCCTCTTCTCCCTCTGGGGAAGAGAAAAAATACAAAACAAAACACCTGCTGCAGCAAGATTTCATGCATGCACTGCCTGAAGCTACGAATAAATTTATTAGATCTCTGGCAACACATTCTTAAAATAAACTTAATAGCCTTCAGGTCTCTGTTCAAACCAGAGCCTAATTCCTTTTGTGGCGCCAGACTTCTCCCCCCACCCCAAAGGAGACTCTGAGCTAAAGGAAAGCAGTGGTTCTCTACACTTCTCCACCTCTTTGAGTAACCGGTTTAGCACCATTTAGTTAATTCTCTGTGAAGTGAGGCTGTTTTCTAATTCCTATTTGTATAACAGTACCATACACAGACACTGTCATCACAATTAACATGGATTACAGTCTGAACTGTATCTTGGATTATCTTTTGAAAATGTGGTATATCCACATTAGGAGACAAAAATATAGAAAGGGAAAATACAAGTGCCTTCATCTGACAGTTAATAAGAAAACATTTTTTTAATCTGACTTGTTTCCATTATTACCAAAAACTTAAATCTCATGGCTAGTATGAAGAGATTAGAGTGCGGTGGGAGAAGAAAAGCCATTCTATGAATTAAAATACTGTGAGTGAATCTTAACTCAGAATCCCAGAAAATTGGATTGAAAATTAGAAATAGGAACTTCCTGAAGATAATTTTAGTTTAATTTGTTATTATTGCTTTTAAAATCTAAATCAGGAACATGTTCTTGGCTCTATTTGTTTTCAGCGGCAAAATCAAGATTTGAAAGTTTTAAACTCCTAGACTTAAAAAGACATATATAGCATTATACCTGGTTACTTAGATATTGCTCCTGTGAGAAACTAAATGAGATGTGTCATTGATATCTGTCAAAAAGGAAGGAGAGAAGGAGGGAAAGAGAAAGCAGGGTGGGAAGTGACAATGTGGTGGAGACAGACAGAGACAGGGACAAAGAGAGGATGGAGTAAAATAGCATCAATGTCATACATTTGTTTTTCACCTTTTCTTTTCATTTATTTCAGATTAGTTTTGCGAAGCTAGCTTTGCTGCTTAGCGTGTAGTATTATTTAATTAGTTGAACCCTTTGGTGATTGCTCTGATCCCTTTAGAATTGTGCCAGAGCTACAAAAGCAGCCCTTCTCATTAATTTCACTATCTCAGATTAATATAAAAGCTGTTCATTTTGTATATTTGGCTGCCAAAAGGAAAAAAAACACACACACACACACACACAGAGTAAGTACAAAAACAAGTTGGTGTGGTCTTAGAGCTCCAGTCCTTGTATAAACAAACAAAAAGTTAGACAATGTACAGTTTTATTTAATTGATATTTCGGAACGAGGTCCATGAAAAGCACATATGTTAGGAAGTATAAAGTCGGTTCACATATAGTCCTTTCTGTGAAATGTAGACTCTAGTAAGGAGCGTAAACCAAATACTATACATACATTATAATACAAAATGTAAGGTGAAAAGCTAACAGAAATCTCCTGGGGCTCAGAGGAGGGAGAGGAGCACATTGGGTTGGAAAGACCATTAAAGGCTTGGCACAAGGGTCTGTGGATGGAAGATGGGCCCCTCCTAGAGGAAGGAACTGCAAGAAAACCGATTCAGGGAAGGACAGTGCAGCATGTGTGTGGGCAGCAATAAGAGTCAAGCTCTGTAGGGTGTGTGAAAGGAAAAGGGGAGGAGGAGATAAGCTGGAAAACCAGGCTGCTCACAAAGGAAACTTGGGGCATAGAGAGACATAATTTGCACCACGCTTCAAGAAATATTGATTTGGAGACAGCAGGTGTTGGCAAGGATGTGGAGAAAAGGGAATTGCTGTACACTGTTGATGGGAATGTAAATTGGTACAGCCCTTATGAAAAACAATACAGAAGTTCCTCAAAAAAAAAAAAAAAAAAGAACTGTCATATGATCCAGCAATCCCACTTCTGAGTATATATTCAAAGAATATTAAATCAGGATATTGAAGGAATATCTGCATTCCCATGTTCACTGTAGCGTTATTTACAATGGCCGAGACATGGAATCAACCTCAGTGCTTATCCATGGATGAAAAAAAACAAAAAACAAAACTGTGGTAGAATTGTTGGTGGAAATATAAAGTGTAGTGCAGCCACTATAGAAAACAGCATGGCGTTGGGAGGCCAAGGCAGGCAGATCACCTAAGGTCATGAGTTCAAGACCAGCCTGGCCAATATGGCAAAATCCCATCTCTACTAAAAAGTACAAAAATCAGTTGGGTGTGGTGGTGGGTGCCTGTAATACCAGCTACTTGGGAGGCTGAGGCAGGAGAACCGCTTGAACCCCAGAGGCGGAGGTTGTAGTGAGCTGACATTGCGCCACTGCACTCTAGCCTAGGCAACAGAGTGAGACTTCGTCTCAAAAAAAAAAAAGAAGAAAACAGCATGGCTAAAAACAGAACTACCATATGACCCAGTTATCCCACTGCTAGGTACATACCCAAAAGAAAGGAAATCAGTGTATTGAAGAGATATCTGCACTCCCAAGTCTACTGCAGCAATATTCACAATAGCCAAGATATGGAATCAATTTAAGTATTCATCAATGGATGAATGGATAAAGAAAATGTGTTCTATATACATAGTAGAGTATCATTCAGCCATAAAAAAGAATGAACTCTTGCCATTTGCAGCAATATGGTTGGTACTGGAAGTCGTTATGCTAAGTAAAATAAGCTAGGCACAGAAAAACACAAAACACATGGATCTCACTCATAGGTAAGTCTCACTCCCGTTTTTAAAACCATCGGATCTCGCGAGACCCATTCACTGTCACAAGAACAGCAAGGGAAAGACCGGCCCTCATGATTCAGTTACCTCCTACCAGGTCCCTCCCACAACACGTGGGAATTATGGAAGCTACAAGATGAGGTTTGGGTGGGGACACAGAGCCAAACCATATCAGAGGTACTCAAAGAGTCCATTCATTTTGATTAGTAAAAATAAATGACGAATAAATTTCTTGGAGGAGTTTTGGTCCTAAGCAACTATTTAGCCAAAATCCAAATGCATACTACATACAGGTAAAAGTTAGGCCCTACCCCTTTCCTTCTCTCTCTTTCAACTTCGGAAGAAAATGAGGATCAGTGTGACAAAATTTTTCTCCTAGGCCAAGATAAACTATGTTTTGCTGCACTTAGTTAATATAAAATGCAGGTGGCATTTTTGAATATGCGGAGGATTTGAGACAATGATTACTGCAGAGAATTCATACTAATTGCATGCATAAACTTTTTAAAGAGCAGACTTGGAAAGTGAATACATTGACTTAACAATTAATAATAAGGTCTAAACCAGTAGTTCTTGGAGAAGGGGCAATAATTTTGCCCTTTGGGGAATGTTTGGCGATGTCTGGAGATAGTTTTGGCTGTCACAAGTTGGGGAGGGGGTGAAGGGCAAGGCAGGGGGTGTTACTGACATCTAATGGGTAGGGGCCAGGGAGCTACAGATCCCACAACGCACAGGACAGTCAGACCCTCCCACCCAACACACACACAAAGCATTAGAATTATCTGGCCCCAAATGTCAATAGCACTGGTGTTGAGAAATCGTGGTCTGTACTTGTTATACTGTGATATATCAACATTTATAACCTAACATGAACATATGATCTGACTTTTCTTGGTAATTCATGTTTTCTTATAAATTGAGTTGAGAATATATATGATGAAATGATAAAACTGCCTCCTCTTCTTACATAAATATGCAGAACTTTTCAAGTCCATCATTGATGTGGAAAAGTTTCCTGTAGGAAGTGTTTATTCTCTTGTTGCAGAAAGTAGTTGAGCCAGTAATTTTCCTACTGTCAACATTTATGGCTAATCCTTTGGGAAGTTAGAGGTGAGGAAGGATCTTGAGAAATGCACCAAACTGTGTCAAAATTTGATACTGTATGCATGATTTAGATTTCAGTATGAAATCAAATATGTGAGTGATGATTTCCATGTTAGATGTTTTAAGCAGATTAGGCTTCATCAACCCATGTTAGAGCCGAGAGCACAAAATAGAAAGCCTTCCTAAGGTCACTGCAGATAGACAAGACTGGGCACCGAACACAAGTTATCCAGACTCCCATGTCTTTATTGTAGCCCAAAAGAGAAATACTACATGTTCCAATGCACATGTGCTTGTCAGTACACACACATGTACCTGCACACACATGCATGCACAGCCTTACCTTTGTTCTTACAAAGAACAAAAATGCCTTCCTTTCCAAAAACATAGAGCACACAGCATCCTTTACATGTTTTGCCGTTGAACAATTTGGGAAAGCACTTCCCAAAATAATTTTTTTGAATCTTATTTTTCCTGGTAGTTAATAGGTATTACATTTAAAAAAAAAATCACTCTATGTTAACTAAGGGAAAAATAAGCTGTATTAAGCTATGTAAACAACACTCTTACCTGCCGTAATTCCTAGGGTCTTTAATATGTGAATATGCACTGAGGAAGTCTAAGGAAGGGAGTGGAGCACACAGCATTTCTCAATCTCATTTCAGCAGGGAACCTGTGTCTTAAGGCATCATGTTAAGACTCTGATCTACAGCGCATACTTTGGGACAAGTTGCCTTTGAGTACAAACCATCCAAAACACAGATATGAGCAGAGAGCCTGTGCAGTATCAATCACATGCAGGTCACATAATTTTCGTTTGTCATATTTGACACTAATAGTTAGAACTGCAGATCATAATCTTGAGGAACAAATCCAAATACAATTTAAAAACTTCTTCCCTACCAGCCATACAAATTCTGGTTCATGTCATTTCCATTTCCTAATCCAAATGGCAAAATAAATGTTAGTTTGTAGAATGCCAAGAAAAATATAAGTTCAGGTAAACACAACTGACTACTGGTATATTCGTTCCATAGACAGACCACATTTATTGTTGGAACACACGCTTTGCTTTTTTTGCAACTTAACTGTATAATGCCCCAGCCCTTTTTTTTAATTAGTCAAATGTGGGATCAGATCTCAGAAGAGACAAAGGTTAGGATTTTGGCCAGTTCCAAAAAACACAGCTAAAATCACCAACAATGTACAACGAGCTATGTCGGCCTCCTGTTTTCAGCTGGATCTTACTCCCTGTGGATATTTGAACCTTACGATCTGCCCAGCTCTGATAAGGGATTTAAAGGCTTACTAAGAAGAATGCTTCTGAAGCTATTAAAACAACCAGTATGGGAAGCACGGACTAAGCTGGGTTTTGGAAAAAGGATAATGCTGCAACATAAACTTTAAGGCTGATAAACAGATACAAATTCTGAAAGCACATTGTTTCCTAGTCTGCACTTTTTCCTCACCCTGATCAGTAACTGTTTCCCATGAGAATATCAATAAATACAACAGCTCTGTACTCATCAATTTTAGAAGGAAGCTGATAGACAATTCTGAGTCACTGATTTGCATCTCAACTGATTATGGTAATAATATTAATAAGTTGTATTGGAAAATACCTTTATTGACTGGAGAACCAAATGAGTTAGAAAATGAAAAGTAACTAAACTTACTTCAATGTTATTTATATAGACAAGAAAAAAATACATAAATGTGTGTGTGTGTGTGTGTGTGTGTATTTGTGTATATATATTATACATATACACACTCACCAGGCACTCTGGAGATTTAGGGCAACAGATGAATACACACACACACACACACACACACACACACACATATATATTATATCAGCTTTATGCCCTCAAGAAACTCAAACTGAAATTTTTTATGGGAAGAGAAAATGCACACACAGAGTAAACCAGACCATGAGTACCCTTCAAAGAATAATAGGATAACTATCCTTTGGGAATACAGAAAATTCTCAGAATGCATTCTTAAGAGAGGAAAATCTCATAAATATCTTTTAATACCTTAATGATAACAAAGTGAGTGAGACTGTGGGGAACATCTATATTTCTTCTGTTTCTTACTCTCTCGCCTCCCTTTTCTCAATATGGTGGGCAAGGTAGGTAGGGATTGGGACTCAAACAAGGAAATACCTGACAGAATGTACAGATGCTGTACTAAATGTATCAGAACAAGGGAAACTGGGCTGACCTGCCCAGGCTGGTAAGCAAGGTCTGCACTAGAATATCTGGATGGCTTTGGAAGCTCCAACCTGGCCGGTGTTTGGATCTCTGCACTGGTTTCTACCAAGGACCCAGGAAATGCTGCCAAATCGCCAAAAGTTGTCTCTGTGCACCTTCTGTCTTGATAAAATCTTCTTCCACACCTTCATTTGTTCTCTGGAAGAAGTTAAATCTTCTTGTGGTCATTTAAAGCCCTCACTCCCTTCACGGCAGCCACTCAACTCAGTAATTTTACTTCTTCCCTCCTGACTTAAATGATAAATCCCTTTACCTGAATGCCATTGGTCAGGTATAGAGCGGCTTGTTATTAGTTATTCAGCCTAAAAAATGCATAAGCTTATCTTTTCAAGGTTTCCTATAAATGAGGCTCTTTGAGACATAAAAAATATTATTCTAGTAGAAGAGAAAATTTTAATCATGGGTACTTCAAAAATCTTTGCCTACTTTAGACCATTCGTGTTAGGTAACTTACCCTGCAGTCAATTCTCTGCCTCCCACCCACTGGCTCTGTCACTTCTAGGGAGAGAGTTTCAGCTTAGAAAAGTGCTTTGGATATTGTGAGTAGGAATGTGGCCATTTTTATGTGTTATGGCAAAATCTTGAGCGAACCTTACTGCACTTTACACTCAACACACCTAGACATCATTACAAATCTTTCACTGGGAAAGGCCATAAGACATACGAATAGTAGCCTCATTGTGTACAGGTTTTCCCTACTTATCTGTTTTGCAAGCCTTATCAAAAGGTAAAATAGGATTGAGATGTTGTTATGCAGAAAAAGAGTTCACAGTTATCGAGCCTACGTTTAGAGTTCCTACTTAGCATAAGTGGTCTAAAGACCAATTTAGGACAGATGAACAGAGATGAATACAACTATAAGAGTTCCATAAAAATATGCACTTGCAAATCTAAAAATGAGTATTTCCACTGTGTTCCCTGAGGCAGGATTCCCTAATTTATATAACACAGAAATCATAAAAGTAAGAAATGGGATCAAATCCCTCAAACAGAGAAATTACATGAACTAGAAAAGGTATGATACTGGAATGTGAATTTAGCACAGGGAACAAAACAGAGGCTTGGCTGTGAGGAGCTGGGGAAGAAAGAAGGAGAGATGAGAAAGTCAAATACACACAGGGAGAAAATTCCTAACCTTGTCCCCAGTAGGCAGAATATTGATAATTACCCAGCATTGACTCTGTGAGATTTCTGGTTTCAATCAGATTGAAAATCAGAAAGCAGAAGCGAGATTAAAACCAGAAAGCTCACAGAATCAGTGAGCTTGAGATGCTGGAGACAAACAACAACAACAAACAAACAATAAAAGCCAACTGTTTTCTATGGAAAATCTATGGTGATCCCTGAAAATAGCGGATTAGGGTGCCAACCTAGACTCCTTAGGTCAACAGAGGGGGAGAAAGGAGGACATTTTAATAGAAAAGACAAAACCATATAGGAAAAACTGAAATAAACCTGATGTTTTTAGGGAAGTGATTAAACAGCAGCTGTTTATCTTTATTAGCAATTATACCACAATGAAAAATAAAGAGGTATATGATGAGATGTTATTGAATATGCCCATAGCTTTTCTTAAGTATGGGATAGAAGTTCAAGTAAAGTTTATTTAAACAAAATGTGTCTCAGGATTGGTTTTACAGCCTAGCTTGGAACTTCTTTAGGAAGACATTTCACAAAATATAAACAGCATGCTCAGCAAAGTTTTTCTTTTTAATATATTTATACTATTAAAAACATACTTCAAAATAATTTTAAAATAATTGAATCAGATTAGAATCTGGTTAATTTGTAAATATCCTCAATTTATTTCAGATTCTATTCCATATACTACTTATGTGTTCCTTACAGTCATATTTTCCATTTAGACATTACCTTAATATTAGGATTATTGGATCATTCTTCCTAATTAATATTTTAATGGCAATGAATTCATTTGCTTTAGAGAAAACAAGGGCCAGAATGTATACTCTTTGACTTCTAGTGCAAAACAGGTGATTCAGTGAGCTTCTATGTCATGTTAGTTTATAAACCACATAAATAATGGATTCAATTATTTGTTATTGCATCATGACCTCTGTGAGTGAAATTACTGTTGAAAAATCTGCCTAATTGCCTGGGTAGGAAAGTGGTACTACTTTTTCATTAAAGTGTTGGCTGTTTACTGTACAATAATTGGAGCTGGCTGGGCGTGGTGGCTTACCCCTGTAATCCCAGCACTTTGGGAGGCCAAGGCAGGTGGATCACCTGAGGTCAGGAGTTCAAGACCAGCCTGGCCAACATGGTGAAACCCTGCCTCTACTAAAAATACAAAACTTAGCCAGGTGTGGTGGTGGGCACCTGTAATCCCAGCTACTCGGGAGGCTGAGGCAGGAGAATTGCTTGAACACGGGAGGTGGAGGTTGCAGTGAGCCGAGATCACGCCACTGCACTCCAGCCTGGGTTGACAAGACCAAAACTCCATCTCAAAATAATAATAATAATAATAATAATAAAATAATTGGAGCTTTTAAAGTTAAGTAACAAGTTGGAGTCATTAAAAGAAAAGCTAAGATTTGCAATCAGCCTGGTCAACATAGTGAGACACCATCTCTACAAAAAAATTAACTGGGTGCAATGATGTACACCAGTACTCCCAGCTACTAGGGAGGCTGAGGCAGGAGGATCACTTGAGCTCAGGAGTTGGAGGCTGCTGAGAACTATGAGCCCACCAATGCACACCAGCCTGGGGGGAAGAACAAGACCCTGTCTCAAAAAAAAGGATTTACCTCAAATCTGTAGAGTAATAACAACAGAGTATTTTAGGTGCTTTTCTCCTGACTTAACAAATGTTAGTTGTTTATCTTCTTAGCTGACACTTTTTAAATTCAAAAATATCTTTGTGTTTATTCATTTTATCTTTTTTCCACCTCTCTCCATTCATTTCCATGAGAATTCAGGGGATTTGTTTTTATTTATTTTGTTTCAAAAGTAGTTTACTGATTCTCATCAATATTTACCTGTAATTATTTCTATAAAACATATGTACCTTTGTATGTACTTACATATATATAATGTATACATAGTCATTTCATTAATCCATTTGCCCTACAAATCACTGAGAGTAGATATTATAGGCTTGGCACTATGCTGACGCTAGGGACGTAGATACAGAAGGCAAGCTCACAATATAGTGGGAGAAATGACAAAGAAAGAGAGCTTTATTGTTCTATTCAGTAAGGATTAAGCTAGTGGAGAAAAGGTTGCTATAGTGGTTTAGGGGTGGGGCACACAGGCTTGATGACTCCAGAACACAATTATCAACAGCTATTATTACACTGCTCTGTAATCAAGTGATGCCTCTTGGCTTATTGAGAAGTACAAGACTTTCTGTACTTGCGCTAAATAGACTCCCTCATACCATTTGAGATTCTGGGCTTGCTTTAAAATAGATTTTTTTCTTTCTTCCATTACTGTGAAATGTTAGCTGTCATGTCAGTTGCTAGTGATCCCTCTTTTGGGAAACTCTCTATTCCCATCCTAATATTAATTTTGAAATCTGCTGGGGGCCTGAAATAATGAGACAAACTAAATTCCATAGGCTCAGAGTGAGGCAAATATAAGAAATCTTTCCACATACTATACATACATATATGTATGTATATATATATTAAAATATCTCTCTATATAGCTATATATATTTTAAAATAGCATAATTGTAAGGAATGTACTATACAGAATGAGAAAAACCTGGGTAGAAAACTTACTCAAATATGCCAAGCATAAAGTTGACTTGAGCATCCCTGAGTTGCATATCTCAAGTGTATATTTGGATGCCAGGAGACCCTCACATTGGGGCATGCCTGTCAGCAAGGTGGATGAGCTAGAGCATGGATTTAGTAACATCAATTTTGTCCATCAGGAGCTTGTTTTGCTTACATGCTCCTTCTTACCAGTGATCCATATAGAAAAGTTTGCCAGGTACATTGAGTTTTAGACCCATAAAGTGCTAACAGTATTATTGTCCTAGTTCAATGCCTAAACTATTCCAGAAATTCTGGTTCAGACTTTGCTATTGAGCCATTCCAAGCAACAATGGGATTGCTCAATTTGATGATTATTTAATGATTGCAATAATTCAAACGTGTTGTTGGTTCAGTAGAATATAGGGAACCAAGTTAATTCCTAATTTAAGTCTCAAAATTCATTGAGAGAACTATTGTAGTGTACTGAAGACAAGGTTTGAGGCTCATGATTAGAAAAGTACACAAAGATGACCATTGATAATTCTACCTCACTGGGAAGCCCCACAAAAAATTACAGTCCAGTAAATGATAAAATGGCATAATTCCTCAAGAACAAAGAAAACAGGAAAGAGGGCAAATGCAATGTAACATTTGAAATCTGGAAAGCAAATGGACAAGTGTAAAAGGCTAAGAGTATCAGAGACCGTCACATTTGAAATCATCATTGGGAAAAACCCAGCTACAACCTGATTTGTACCTAAGGACCATGGAAGACCCAAAAATCGATAGTGCCAGGGAGCTCCTCACAGCTAGCTGTTATTTGCCCCCTGTGCCAAATTCACATTCCCATATGCTTTCTAGTCCATATAATTTCTCTATATGAGGAATCTGATCTCATTCTCACTTTCATAATCCTTGGACCATATAAATTAGGGAATTCTGCCTCACAAAATACAGCAGCAATATTCATTATTAGATATTGCAAGTGCATATTTTTATACAACCCTTGTAGTTGCATACATCTCTATTCATCTATTCTAAATTGTTCTTTAAACTATTTTTGATAAATAGGACTTGTAAAGACAGGCTCAACACCTGTTAGAGATACTTAAAACTTGGACAGTTCAAGAGCAGTGTAAGGAAGAAATGTTGACAGATGGGCAAATGACCGTCTATTATTGTAATTTAGATGCTACTTTGCCTTATTTTAGTTCAATAATTCAAAACACATGTTCCGTTGTTTACTCATAGTGTATTTCCAGCCTCTGCTCAACATGTATTTTTTTCATTGTCAATATTTATCAGATGAACAACAAAAAAGTACATAGAAAAGCCTCAGTGCCTCCTTTTTCTCCAGACAAGCATATTACACTTAAGCCATAGATTTACACACTTAGACTTTGGAAAGTTTTCCACAGGTGTATTGAGTAAATGATTCCCACTTTCACACCCTCATAAAAATGCATGCCTAGAGCCACAGATACATAACGATTACTTTCTATGACTGATGAGCACAGCTGCTTCAACTCAAGCAAGGGAATGAAAACAACACTTTCAAAAGGGTAAGAGTTCGGGAGCCCATTAACTAAAGTGCTATTAAAGTTATAACTATCTGCAATTTGTGATGTGTCCAAAAAAAGCTAAAACTAAGTGTCTCTACCACCTTAATTCGCTCCTAACAATGACTTGCTTGAGTCAACAGCAGTCCGCACCCTGAATTGAGGGCTGATCTCAATTGTCCCTGTTCATGGATTTTTCAGAAAAATTTATTGAGCACCCATTTTGTGGTCATTCAGTGACTCATATTAGCATACATATGAAGGTCTTCATTAGGGAGAAATTCTGGTGGTTTGTGACTTGCTGGATATACTGATTTCTTCCATATTTGAAAATATGTTAAGAGAGCACTGGGTACTCCTGGCACCTACTCAACTTCATATTTCTGAATGTCTAACACTGGTTCCCTGACTGACCCCTTCTAGTGCTGAACCAGGCATGCCTGAACCACACTTGCCTCTTGTGGTCATATTGGCCTAAGAGGCAGTGTGTTTTAGTGGAAGAAACACGTGTTTTGCAGGGTTTGAATTCCACCTCTGCCAATTACTCTGTCTGATGTGAGATATTTATTCTTTGTGCCTTAGTTTCCTACATTGTAACATGGTGATAAATACCTTATAGGGTAAGGATTTAAAATCAATGAGTATAAAGCAAAAGAATACATACTCTAATATTACTGTGGACGTTTGTGTGTGGGTCAGTGATCTGCACAAACACAGAGAGTTGCATTGTTGAATAGTCAAACTTATTCTTTGCTTTCAAGAAAAAAACTATCTTCATCATCATTATATGTGGAGAAAAGGAGTCAAGAGTAGTGAGCAAGTCCTGATTCTTATCTTCTTCTAACAGTAACCACTAATAAAAGGGCAAGCTTCCAAATCAATGTTATGAATAAAAGTTTCCTACAACCTTAATATACAAGAACACAATTACTTTTTAAAGTGATAACATACACTGTGTTTCTATTTGCAATTAAAATTTTAATTATGATCAACATTAATTGATGCCCACAGGGCCAATAGCATTGTAGTAAATTTTTCGTCATGACAGGTGCTATAATGAAATCAGAGAACAGAATACAGAATGATTTATTTCTTTTCTTATGAGGAATAATGATTGCAAATAATTTCCTTTGTCCCTTTTGCTCTTCCAATGAAGAATATAAGAGAGAGAGCAACATGATCATTAAATTCATCTACTAGCTCCAATTAATCATCTCAACAATTGATGTACGTTAAACTTCATTTCAGAAGCTAGACCTCCTAATAGTGTACATATTGCTAAAGAACTGTTTGAAAATGTGCATGTTCAAAAATCTCAGTTTACTATCACTTTCTTATTTTTTCCCTCATTACAAGTCTTTAATGTTTATATACTGAAGTAACGTATCTCTCGAACATGAAAATACAGTATAAAATGAAATGTTTTATTAAATAACTTTTTCGCCACAGCCTAAGTATTTGAGCAAACTTATTCTACCACTTACATTACAATTACTTGTTTATTTAATATAAAAACATATTGAGAATATCCTAAAATAGATTATGATGATTCATAACTCAAAGTTTCTTTAGAACTTATAAAACACAATGAAAAGTTCTTGTAAAATATGAAATTTTTGGCTTTGAATGGTTATACAATTTCAAATGGTTGTATTTATTGTAAAGAAACTTAAAAGCAAGCCACTCTAAACTGAAGGATAATTATTTTGCTAGCATCAGTAGGCAGTGCTGTTCTCTGAAGGCTCTCATGCCTTAGCTATGTATGTAAATGTGAGGTTTTGATATCAGTATCACATGTGCTAAGTTAATGAAAAAAGCAACTTTAAATTATGCCATGTGTTCCAACTACTTTATCATTATCAGTAAAACAAATTCCAGTCATGCACTATATAACCGAACAATACTGGAAAGGAATCCCTGCTCTTAGAACCACCGTGTAGAATCCCTCTGGGAAGCAGATGACTAGTTTTAAGGCTCTCCTTCCTGGGTGATGTGCGGGTGCCGCAGGTGTATGTAGTGACCACGAAAGAGCCAGTGAAAAAGGAAGAGTTGAGAGGAGACTTCCTGGAAAATTTGGGAGTTTGGTTGAGTCTTAGAGAGAAGGATGATCAGGGTGAGCTCATACTTTCTAGGAAGAACAGTATGGACAAAGGAAGCCAACCATAGGTGTAATGATTTGGTTTCATGAAGAGCCATGTTGGAATGGGGCAGGAACATGCTGAGAATGCTATGCTGAACTGTTGCTATATTTTTCTCCTTCCCATAAAAGTCAAAAGAGGATTCTACATAATCACTCCTGGTTCCTTTACACTTTATTGGTATGCCAGTAGGTCTCCCTGTCCCATTAAAATTGTGTTTATCAAGGCCACCAAACAAATGTAAGTTATTAAATCCATGGAGCAGTTTCAGGCGCTTGTCTTCCTTTATCTTTTTCCAATATTTTCCTGTTTTTAAAATAACATTCAATCATTTTAAAACTTTCTTAACAAAATAGTGATGATGATGATGATTATGACAATGATTGCTACTACTACTCTACCATTTCTGTTTCTACTGATACTCCCTCCACCAACAGCAATTATTGTGTACTTACTGTGGACTGGACATTGCCAAGCATTCTGTATATATGATACTACTTACTCCCCACATGAATATTCTGAGATAGATACTGTTATCATGCCTATTTTGAAATCAGGAAACTAGGCATTAGGAAAGTTAGTTACCTTGTCGAGTGCAATACAGCTAGTATTTCTAGAATCGAAGTTAAAAATCTCATCTGTCTCACCCCAGAATCTATTATCTTAACAGTGTGACACTACACTTTTGGTTTTATTCTGGGCTTTCTGAATGTCTCATTTCCATTTCCTTCATGGGCTTCTCTTTCTCAAGGAATCCCTTTGTTATTGTTGGCCTCCAGAGCTCTGTGCTCAGAGATAGGCTGGTCTCATACTCTGCATCTGACTGAACTTATCCAATCTCATGCCCCTGCACCCTCTGGTTCATAGATCACTCTAAAATCTGTAGACTCATCCAGACCATTTTTCTCATCTCTAAACCAAGATCATCCCCTTTCCTTTTTTTTCTATCTCTCTCTCTTTTTTTTTTTTTTGAGATGGAGTCTCACTCTGTTGCCCAGGCTGGAGTGCAGTGGCATGATCTCAGCTCACTGCAACCTCCACCTGCCAGGTTCATGCGATTCTCCTGCCTCAGCCTCCCAAGTAGCTGGGACCACAGGCATGTGCCACCACGCCTGGCTAATTTTGTATTTTTCAGTAGAGGTGGGGTTTCACCATGTTGCCCAGGATGCTTTTGAACTCCTGACCTCAGGTGATCCACCCACTTTGGCCTCCCAAAGTACTGAGATTACAGGTGTGAGCCACTGCTCCCAGCCCAATTATCCCATTTCCATTGCACATGTCTGTCTAGATGTCTCGCCTGCACCTGAAATTTTCATATGTCCAAAGCTGATCTCCTCATTATTTTTTCCTGCAAAGCTGTTTCTCCTTTTGTGTTCCATATTGTAGAAAACAGTGTTTTCTTCCTTTCAGCTACCACAGCAGAACATGAGGAGTCAAACCTGCTTCTGTGATTCAGTCACTCCCATACCTAATCAGCAACAAAGTCCTCAGCATCTCTGGAATTCACACCCTCTTTTCTTTGCCACAACAGCATCCTTATCTTTCTTCAATGGCTTTCTACCTGGTGTATCTGCCTCCCATTTCATATTCTTCTCTTCACCCCCATCCAATCTCCAATTAGCTCCCCAGTGATCTTCCTAAAATGCCAGCTTACATCATACCATTTCCATTTGAAAACCCTTAACTAACTCCATATTGACTTGAGGATAAAATCTAAAACCTTAGAACAACACACCAAAACCTCATGACTTATTTCCTTACATTCCCAGTCTCATTCCCCTTGGGTGTCTCCACACCAACCCTTCACTTACATCACACCAGACTGTGTATTAGTCCAGATACACGATGCAGTCTCTCAGGGTTCCATTCAACTCTAATAAGTATTTAATGAAGGTCTCATCTATCACATACTGAGCACTGATTTAGGCTGTTTCCTTCACTGCTGTATCCTATTTTCTTGTAACATTCTTAACAGTCACTTAGTTTTAATTTACTATTAGTTTCAGCTTACAAGTAATACTTTAGAACTGGTATGTACCTCACAGATCAAAACAAAGTTTTCCAGCAGTTTTATGGATGGTGGATAATCTCTAGCAAACATTCGCTTTGCCATAGATTTTAGAGAGAAATATGCTAACATTGTTTTGTTCTTTCCTTTGGATGTCTCAGATGCTATTTTTAATTAAAAGAATCTAAATAATAAAAACATGTGCACTCCATCCATCTAGCATTAAAATGACAAAAGCTTAGAGACCTTCTTCGGTTCCTGATGGTTCAAAAGCTAAATCCATTAATTGATTTATTCAATTCAACAAACCTTGAAAATTTGCCACATTCAAGGGTCTGTATTAGGGGTGGCAGATGCAAAAATGAAGGTGACATAGTCCCCAAAGGGAAGACAGGACAGAACACACTACTGAAATCCCCACACATGACACACTCACAGGATTCTGGTGGGTAGGGGAGCACGAAGTGGCTTCATATTAGTCAGTAATGGTTACCATGATGAGAATGTGCTCAATCCAAGTCTCCAAACATGGAGAAATTCGTTTAAGTAGGGAAAGGGGGTAGGAACATTTGAACCAGGGAGACTGCCAAATGCAAGGCCACTCAAAGTGAGCTTTAAAGAAGAAAACAGAAAGAAAAAAAAAGAAAGCAGAAAAAAAAACAAACAGTTTGCATTTGAGTTATGTATCTGTGCATCTTTCACTAAAAGTTAACACTGTCTGCTGGTTAATTTAAATTTCCACCAAAGGGAAATGTTTACTTTTTAGCATCAATATAAATTTCTTTACATGAAGATTTTCACTATTTATTTAAACTAGGACTACCCATTAATTTTTTCTTTATTTTTCTAATAGATGAGGTTTAACCATGAACTGTGGGTCTCCTTCTTCCATAATCCTCATGTTCAAAACAGTCTTACTATATAAGATCTTGCTGCATACCTGACAGTGGATAGAAAGAAAATGCCATATTAAATAAACATTTGTGTGTAAAAATAGAAACATTTTGTTGTAAACCGTCAAAAAGGTTTCACATGTTAAAATAACATAAAATCTTATAATGAAATATAAGTACTTTTTTTCTAGCTTTTTAAAAACGATACCTGTTCCATGGTTACAGAGAGGTTTTGATGATCTATCAGTTAATAAAATCATGGCACTTTTAAACAAGTTCCCTTCATATGTAAGCCTCTCAACCACAATTACCAGTCATTTGTTTTTAGGTCCATTTGTTTCCTTTTGAAACAATTTTGTAGCTCCCTAAGGCCAGAAAACACAGGCCAGTTAGAACCACTTGCTAAAAATCATTCTTACAAATAGGTTACTTTCTAGTTAAAAATTATCTTTCAAGGTTTGAGATACCTTGTATCATTAAGTGAACCTCTGAGGCAAAGAAAAGCTGGGCTGAATAAACAGTGCAATCTAGTCTAGTACTGTGCTACTAGGTCTAGGGGCGGTTAGGATACACTGAAGCCCTTTCGCACAGCCTAAGGGATCTCAGTTCTGCACAAGGCCTCCCTCCTGGAAGATTATGCTCCTCCTTCTGCCACTGAAGGCTCTTCCTTTTCCTGAAGACATGGGGATGTCAGATTTTACACGAACAGCACCTCTGTGACTGTGAGGAGGCATTTGAACTAACTCCTGCTTATTCCCACATTAATTGCCTGGAAATACTGGTGGCGATGGCTCCTCAGATAGAGAGGCAGAGGAAACAGTTATTATTATTATCTAATCTTGCAGGTACTCCTAACTCCTCCCATGCTCACTGCCTGGAGCAGATTTCAGACAACAGAACCTCAGCTGCTAGGCCTACTTGAAAAGCCACTCTGTTTTAGGAGTAACAAAAACATTTTTGGACTCCTCATTATTGTATGCTAAGCTTTTCAGCAAAAACCATTTACGTTTTTCTAAGTAGTTCCTGAGTATGCATTTTTTTAAGCACTTGCTATAATTTCCTGCTGTGATGATAAAAAGTAATTCAAGTAATTACTATTTCAATAAATGATTTTTTTACTAAGAATAAAAATTGAAACTGAAATGACAAAGCAGTAGTTATCCTTTTCACAGATATAATCAGAGAGAACCATAAAAGAGAGCAGATAATTCCTTTCTTTAATGAACTTCACTTTCAAATATAGACATTACTGGCTGTGCATGTTTCTGTCATAGGCTTCTATGTATCTAAACTCAATCACATAATTTCTAACCTAAAGGGTATATTTATAATTTGCAATATGAGGATTGCTATAAACGGGATGATTTTAATATTTTCTATATAAGGGTGAAATTCAATTTCTAATCATTAAATATAGCATGATGATAAAATTCTTCATAAAAGGGACAGTGTTGTGAGGCTGAGGTTTCTTCATATAAATCAACAAAAATGACATATCACCCCAGATCGAATGCAGAATCAGATATCAGAATCCAGCTGTCCTCTATTAAGCCAAACATTAAAGAGATTTCTAAAAATGTATAGCACTGGCTGGGCGCAGTGGCTCACGCCTGTAATCCCAGCACTTTGGGAGGCCAAGGCGGGTGGATCACAAGGTCAGAAGTTTGAGACCAGCCTGGCCAATATGGTGAAACCCCATCTCGACTAAAAATATAAAAAGTTAGCCAGGCGTGGTGGTGCAGGCCTGTAGTCCCAGCTACATGGGAGGTTGAGGCAGGAGAATCGGTTAAACCTGGGAGGTAGAGGTTGCAGTGAGCTGAGATCGTGCCACTGCACTCCAGCCTGTGCAACAGAGTGAGACTGTGTTTCAGAAAAAAAAAAAAAAAAAAGTATAGCACTGCAATTCTTCTCACTAATATTTTCATTTAGGAACATATAGTTACTGCTAATTAAAATGTTATTTAATATGTCATGGGTTTGCTGTTATATTCAAATGAATGAATGAATGAATGCTTTACATTTCTTCAGTTTAGATTATGGTATATATCAGCAGATATTTCCCAAATGGAATCTCTTTGAGGTCCTCAACAATTTTTTTAAGAATAGAAAGAGGTTCTAGGTCCAAAAGTCTGAGAACTGCTGCTGTACAATATGTACAAGTAATAATTTATCACAAAAGGGTGCAGGGTTAAGGAAAAAGTCTTTTAACTAGTTATATATAAAGTATTTCATAGCTGAAAAAGAAAGAAATACGTTTCTTCTTAAAGACTCCTCTGGGTCTTTTCTTTTCTCATATTGTCCTATGCCTCCAGCCAGGCTCAAAATGTATGTGGAACATGTAAATCTTAGTAAACATGTGATTTTTGTGGGGGAGGAATGAGATAGGGTAACACATGTTATTTTGTTATGTTTCTTTGCTTTTTTGTTTTTTCCTGTTTCTTTTCTTTTTTTTTTTTTTTTTTGTGTGTGTGTGCAAATCAAAGCCTCTTTAAGACTGGTTCATTTTACCAGGTTTGTCCACTTGACTTTTTTTCTTAAATAAGAATACAGTTAATCATAAGGTGATCTAGTTTATAATGTAAACAATTGCTTTCCTTTCATTAACTTATACCACCTATTTATTTGGGCTTTCTAAATATTTGTTTAAGTGAACTATTTTTTTCTGGCTTATGCCAGAAGATTTATTTTTATCACTAATAGGGCATTAAAGACAGTTCTATCTAAGATATTTTGTCAAATGCAGGCAGCTTATATTTCCATAAAATAAGTATCAGCAGTATTTAGCTCAATAGTTTTTGAATAATTGTTTAAAACAGTAAGACAGGTTGGATGTGGAGGCTCATGACTATAATCCTAGCACTTTGGGAGGCCAAGGCAAGAGGATTGTTTGAGGCCAGGGGCTCAAGACCAGCCTGGGCAATAGAGCAAGACCCTGTCTCAAAATAAAATAAAATAACATAAAATAAAACAGTAAGACAAAGGAAAGGAATTTGAACTGCTTGCTGTAAATATATATAAAGTTTCTTGACAACCTTTTTTTAATTGCAAAAACCAAGATCCTCTAGTGTATGTTTTTTCCTAAAACATTCCATTAGTGGTTACTGAGATCTGGTGGGTAAGTTGCAACCAACATTTTAGCCAAAGGAATACAATAGAAAATATCAGTTTATGGTGGATAGTAAGGGGAGGTATCATCTCAGGAAACACTGTGCTCTTTTCATTGCTATTCAATTCTACTTCTATGCACTTGAGCTTTTCTATGATCCCTCACTTCTTTGCCTTCATTGAATCTTACCATCATTAGAAAAAAAAAAAAACCACTGGCTCTGAAGTCAACAGAGGCTCCTCTGTTCCTACTATCTACTTCCCACAAGATGAGTAGGGGCTTGTCTATTTCTTTATTTCTTACTCCTCAGTGCCTCTTAGAAACTGGTAGTTTCATTGCCACCTCTTCAAAAACCTTCACCTCTCTAGATGCCACAGTTTAGTACAGATCTGCAAAATATCCTTCCTCTTTACTTTATGTCTCTAGCAGATGGTTTACAGTTTTCCTCTCACTATCATCTGCTACCATCCCTTAAGTAACTAAAAAACAACAAACCTCCACGATAAAGCCTCCTTCACATTATCCATGTTAAAGATTCTCTTCTGGTATCATTTCCACCCCTATCAGTTCTTTCACCACTGTCAGTTACTGAAACAATACCCCAATAATACAGTAAAATTTCTCACTATTTACCAAGCCAGTGAGACCATGGCCTCCAGGCTCCTAAGCTCTGCAAGAGGTTCTCAGAACCATATAAAATAGTGTTCTCTACAGATTCTCTATGTAGTCAACACAGAATCTTCACTGGGATTTGGCAATTCTTTTACTAATTTCTTCTTAATTCCCCTTACTATTCTTGTTCGAATGATTTCTTTCAGAACTTCATCTTCATCAGTTTCTCCTGTGTGCTTCAGTGATGTTCAGAAGGACTGCACAGCTCAGGGCACCACATGTAAGCAGTGGAATTTCAACCCAGTTGTGTCTGATTTGTCAGTTCCCCCCGCCTTTCCACACCACTTTTTCATAGGGGCTACATCTTGCTGATTTTGAATCACATATGGAGCTAGTAAAACCTACACAGAACAAGAGTTCAACAGACACTTGAATTGGCATTTAGTATGCCTTGAAAATAATGGCTGTCATAACTAAAGTAGTTTATTAAGTAAAAATAAATCACAAAATGTAATGAATACATAGCCATGATATTTTACTATTAAGCAGCAATTTCTGTTCAATTAGCAACACCCACAGACTAGCGAAGTCCAATCAGGAATTTGGCAAACTCTGACATGAAACCTGAATTGACACATTCTGATTTATATGCAGCCCTAGCATTAAAAATCCAGGAGTGAATAATATTTAAGATTTCAACTTGAAAAGACTACTAAGATATGACATTTTGTCAGACGTAGTTGTATTATTTTAAGAGTATTTTAATGAAGCTTAGACATTATGCATCTTTACTATTAACATTCTTCCAAATGTAAAGAGACAATGCTCACTCCTATATTTCATATTTCTCTTGCAAGTTACCAATTTAACTGAACACAAAGTAACTGGTGGTATGGATATTCATTTCCAAGCTCTATGTGACACATCTCAAGATGAAAATTCAGAATCATCTTTTTTATACCAGGTATCAAATGCTGTTCATTCATGGGATTTCTTTTCACTAGCGGATTTTCTTCTACTGTGGTTATTTGCTTGGTTTCTGTTGTACACTGATGATAACTATTTTACAAACATGAACAGCAGCAGCTTGACCGAGGCCATTTAACATAAATCATTCTACTTAGGGCAAATGTTTGTTTTGTAGCTGGTGCCTACAAAACAAATTCCAGGAGCACAGGCCTGCCTGTCTGTTCATTTCCAAGTTATTTCTCAGTTGTTTCAAGTTGCCAAGTGCAGCATCTTGAACGCAATACTAATAATGATCTGTGATTAGTGAAGAGTTTTACTTTTGTGAAAATCCATAATCTGTAGATTGACCAGTCTTTTTTACTTTTCTAGAGCTGTCCCAGTTGATGTTGGTTGTTTTCATGTCCGGCGTGGTTACTGTCCTGCTTTCTCTCTCAAAAGTATTCTAGTTAGATAATAAATTATATTGTTACCTAATTTCTTCAGATAATAAAACAAAAGGCCCATTTATCAAGCTAATGCATTCAACAGAAAACTTGCTTCTTGGCCAGTGTTCACTGGTATCTTATAACTCAAGGAATCCCCAAATAACATCTCTATGCTGTTTTAAAAGCCAATTTATCTAAGAATAACCTTTATTCATTTACTTTGTATGTTTTTGTCATTTTAATTTTCTTGATTGAAAAATAGTTTCTAAATAAAATAAAATCAGTTAATTGGATATTTTATATCTATTTCCTCACAGGCTACATTTTCTAGAAGTTCACATAGACTTTGCAATGTCTGAAGTGTTTTCTTGCCACGGCTATGGGAGAATGTTCAGGTACAAAATTTGGAATGGAGCACTGTTATTTTAAAAAGGCAGACAGAAATTGAACAATGAGCATTAAGCTTTGCCAAAGAGTTTAAATCCAAAATAATTATGAATTCTTCAGTTTAGATAATACCCATAAGAACATTAATATTTCTCAGCAAAGAGGAAGGTAAGAACTGTGGTGAAAAAAAAAAACTTACAGAAAACAAGGTTGCATAAGAAATTTTTATCGCCCTTTTGGTGTAGGTGAGTCAGTCTTTACACTTCAAAAACTTAAAGAATAATAATGTCTTTGAACCTTTTCTTTAATACACAAACAATAATATTTCTGCTGTTTCATTTTATTTTTCACTTATAAAATGAAGGCAATGAGTCTTGTCTAAATGACAAATCACAGTTCAATAAAAGCATTTTAGTCTTGTAAAAATAAAGCTGTGAACACGTATCTCAAAACACATAGGTGCAAATAATAGGTTTGGAGGAAGGTGGGAGTGAGGGTGAGCTGCCTGAGGAAGAGGTCAGGTATAATTTTTACTTTCTTCTTGCAAGTCTTTCCAAGAAAGTGCCAAGTCTTAATGAGACTCTCCAGCAATCCAACATTCCTTCCTCACAGAATGGGACACTGATTCACAATGATAGAACAGCGAAAGCTCACAGGGCTCCCTCTATCAAGCACGTAAGTACTTTAGCAACTGCCATGGTGCCATGTTCGCCTTCCCTGTACATCTTCCATATGTTACGTTCTCAAATTCCATTTGCATTTTTTACCACTGAATGATGGTGAACAGACAGAATCACTTTATAAACAAAAAGAAATATCATTTATAAAGAAGTTAAATGTATGACAAATCCCCACACTCTCCTTCTCCTTTTTTAAACAAATGTATCATAAATGTACTGAGCAGTCCAGTGGAAAATAAGAACATTTCAGTTAATAGCAAAGGCCGCTTCACGCTGCATCTAGACACAGTGCTACCGTGAGATGTGTGTGACTATCAAATTTTTGTTTATTTAACACTAGGCAAAGGCTGTGCTCTAATTCTGTTTCTAAATTATTGACCATCATGGGTTCACTCCCGTTAGGCACTCCTACACAATTATCCAAATAATTATACAAAAAAGAGAAAATATCCCCTTAAATGAAGAATTGCTCTCTCTACTTCATAGAGTGTAGCTTTATTCTGACTATTGTTTCTGTCTTATTTTTTAAAAATATGGAAGAAATCAAGTTAGCCAACATAAAACTACTTTATATTTACAGCCAGACCACAGATAAGACTATCATTTCTCCTGATGTTACTAACTCACTCTATGGAATACAAGTTTAAATACTCTAATTATGCGCCTTAGAAAAGGACATATTTACTACAGTTTGATCACAAATGTGGAACATCTAGATATAACGGAGCCCACATTTAACACTTAGGTAAAGTCTAAAGAAAGCCTCAATACACATATCACACATGCGGTATTTGTTGTACTGCATCACTCACAAACGAATATCATGTCTTTAAAGAAGTATTTTTTGGTTAAAACAAAGTTGAATGAGAGTTAAATTCAAGTCCTTTAGTAAGACTAAAGATGACAGAAATAAAATTAGCACAAATTCCTAGTTAGGTCAAGAATTTAGTGATAATTATGAAAATAAAAAAATCACAATCTTAATGATATTGCAATAATGAAGATCATATGCTAGTATACCCCTGAGAGTATTCCAAATTTATATTCTTTTTAGACAGGAATGTGGCATTACATCTCAAGAATAACATAAAAGTTCTTATTGTGTTATCTCATAAATAAAATCATTCAGCAAAAGAAAAGCATCATATGTCATAGACACACACAGAAAATCATCATTCTAGCCCATAGAGTGAATCATGAGCTGTGTTCTTTGAAAGACAAGCTTTGTGGGACATTAATTGGTGTTATTTGAAAAAAAAATGCTAGTGATCAAATGAGTATGAGAAATGCTGAGTTCAGGGTTTCTTTTCTTTGAGACTCTGTGACTACTGTGACTCTCTAAGAGAAGGATAGGAGGCCAAGGTGGGCGGATCACCTGAGGTCGGGAGTTCAAGACTAGCCTGACCAACATGGAGAAACCCCATCTCTACTAAAAATACAAAATTAGCTGGGTGTGGTGGCGCATGCCTGTAATCCCAGCTACTTGGGAGGCTGAGGCAGGAGAATTGCTTGATCCCAGGAGGCGGAGGTTGTGGTGAGCCAAGATCATGCCATTGCACTCCAGCCTGGGCAACAGGAGCGAAACTCCATCTCAAAATAAATAAATAAATAAATAAATGAGAAGGATAAGGTACGCAGCATTTCCCAACATATTTGACTATGAAATTCTTACTTCATGCAATATTTCATGAGCCTGGTCTTTTGTAGAATATATTCATAAAAATAACAGTGTTAGCCAGGTACGGTGGTTCACACATATAATCCCAGCACTTTCGGAGGTCAAGATGGGCAGATCACTTGAGCCCATAGTTCCAGACCAGGCTATGCAACACGGTCAAACACCATCTCTACAAAAAATACAGAAAAAAAAAATTAGCTGGGCATGGTGGTGCACACATATAGTCCCAGCTACTCTGGTGGCTGAGGTTAGAGGATCACTTGTGCATGGGAAGTGGAGGCTGCACCGAGCCCTGATCACACCACTGCACTCCAGTCTGGGTGACAAGAAAGACCCCATTTAAAAAAAGAATAATAATAGTGTGGGGATCCCTACAGGATGTTTCATTTGTTCCCTGTTATTGAGACCTTCTGAATAACTCAAATGGAGAACAACAAAGCTCACGCTCATTGTATACTCAGCCCTAGAGTTTTAATCCTGCTCAGTAAAAAATAGTAACACTAGCAGTCCTGTCAACGACAACATGTGACCTGGTCTTTATCAGAGATTCAGAAAATTACTAGATAGGAAAAAAAAAAGAATACAAAATACTCCACATTGTTTATGATATTGGTGTTGTGTGTTGAACACGGCAAAGCTTAAAACCAAGGACTCTAGTGCTTAATGTACCATTAACTAACCTCATTGATCTAAATATATCCTAAATGTCTACTTGTCTTATTTTCTTCATCCAAGAAATGGGCCAACCAATGTCCAGTGTGTACTTGTGAGGTTAAATATAGCTTACCTGAAAGTTCTGGCAATGTTAGTGTAGTGTAACTGACTGCCATCTAAGCCAAGCTCAGATTACAAGCTTGGATTAACTTGTAATTATAATCAAAGAGGAATGTAATTCATTCTATGGTTCTGATTTGTTCCATTTGTGCCATTACTAATATCATATGATAAAATGATGAAATATCATTGCCAGAAGCAAAACAGAAAAAAAGCTGAAGAAAGCAAGCTACTGGGAGGCTACACAGCACACAATGCATGAGGAGATGGCAACACTTACTGCGTAGATACTTGCTACCATTGTAATGTACTTGGTGCACATTGATTCACTAGGTGTGTATTGAGAGTTTACTTTGTGTCAAGTGCTATGCCAGGCACTCAATAAAATGGTGAACAATCATAGTCTCTGCCTTCATGCAGCTTGTAATGTTTTATCTATGAAATAAAAATTTTGAAATACATTTGAAGAGCAGAATGTTGATCTGGTCTTTGTTTTGTTTGTTTTGTTTTGTTTTTTGAGATGGAGTCTTGCTCTCTCATCCAGGCTGGAGTGCAGTGGCACGATCTCAGCTCACTGCAAACTCCACCTCCCATGTTCAAGGGATTCTCCTGCCTCAGCCTCTGAAGTATCTGAGATTACAGGCCTGTGCCACCACGCTGTATTTTTGTATTTTTAATAGAGACGGGGTTTCACCATGTAGATGTGTACTTTTATAGCATTTAAAATAAATAAATACATAAAACAGTATTGTACCCAGAATTATTCTTTTAGAATTACTTTTATGATGAAATAGTAAAATTTATATATCCTAGATTCAAATCTAAAAGTTAAATACCTATGATTTAGAGGTGTTTTGATGCAATAGATGAAATTCTTTGCTTGAGTGCAGCTGAAACTGTACCAAAGGTATCAAAAACTACGTCCAACAAGCTCTGAAGAATTAAAACAATACTTTCTTTGCACCCTAATTAGATTCAATAAAGAATTTTAGTTTGTCAGGCTTGACAATCACCACCTTTCATTTCAACCAATTTAATTAAAGTACCTGGCAACTTGGCAGTTTTACCGATTAACTGAACTACCACTTAACTCTTTTAGAAACAACTATCAGATTCCAAATTAAGGTGCAGCAACAGCTGTAAGTACATTGTATTCATAATGGGTAAATATTTTTATTTCCTCCACCCACAATCATATGTCTATGTGAAAATAGCATATAAGAGCAGTTTGGGCAACAGGACCGGGTTGGGAAGACAGCAGCTGCAACTTCTTTGTCTGTGCTCCCTATGCCATAATCATTAGTAGTGAAGGAAACAACAAAAAAGAAATAATATTTTCCAACCTGAATGCACTTTTCAACATTTTTCCAAGGGTATCTGGAAGAGTGACAGAGTAGTTCTCAACCTGCCCCCACCCCTACACTCTCTCCCTATGCCACACACATGATAGACTCCATTTACAAACTTGTGCCTCTGACCCTGTACTAATTATATTTTCATATTTTCCATATTTTTGATGCTCTGGCATCTGCAGCCTTGCTGACTCAAGGGGAACTGCTCTTCTTAAGGCTAGCTAATTCCTAGAGATTAGCAAGCTGCTTCTCTAGGAGCATGCCTTCCATAGGCAAACTATCCGATCCAGAGCACATATTCCAAACCGCCTCCTCTATCTGGCTCTGACATTCCAGGAGGCAATACATTCCTCTGCCCTAATCATCTCAGGGCCCGGTACCAGATAATTACAGATAGGCCCTATACCCAGGAGCCTGCTGCAATTATTAAAAACGAGCCAGTCATCGGTCTGCTTACCCTACCTCACTTTTCCCACAGAAACCACAATAAAAGTTACTGTCACTGTCCAGGCTTTTCTCTCGCCCCCTCCTTCCTAACCAACACCGGTGCCTCTCCATGGAGCCCTGCATGGCATGGTGTGCGCCCTCCTCATGGGAACTCTGAGTAACAAACATCTTTTCAATGGCAATTTGTCCTGATCTGTTGGCTTCAAGATACCTGAAGAATAATAAAACCTCCACTTTAAAACAGGCTCAGATTTTTTTAGTTCTACATCTCCATCTGAAATTGCATCCTTGCCACCTCACTTACAGACATCGCCATCTTGACATGCCTAAAGCAAAGCTTTTCATTTCCCCAAAATCACATCTCCCATGTCAGTAAAAAGCCTTGCCATTCATCCAATCGCTTGAACCTGAAAACTTTCCAATCCAGCTCTCCATAGATCTGCAAAAGTACATTAGATTATATCCTTCCCTTGCTTGAAAACTTTAAGTGGAAGAGAAAACTTTAAGTGAAGAGAACAAACGGGTCTGAATGACAGGCTTCCACTCAGTTCCTCCACTTTCTCTCTAGGTTACTTTACTTCAGCCGCACTGGGTTTTTCTCAGTTCTGAAGCGGTGAAGCTCTTTTCTACCTCAGACCTTGGCACAAAGAACAGGTGCCCAATTTCTCCCCGGTCTTTCCAGGGTTAATTCTTTTTTCACTCATCAGGGCTCAGCTTGAACAAAGCGTAACTGGCGCTTTCTTTGACCATGATTTGGATAGGTTAAGCCTCCTCTACATTTATTCATTTTTTCATTATTAGCTACCCACTTGTTTGTTTCCTTTTATGTTTTAAACCACTCATCATGGCTGACAACCACCTAAAACCTTACCTGTTTACTTGTCTACTACTTGTTTCCCATGTATGTAAAGTATTATGAAGGCAGAGAGGCCACTTTTTCTTCATTGTTCTAAATCCTGCACCTAGAACTGTACTTGACACAAAATTGGCAGATAATGAGCAATGAATGAATAAATGAATTATGAATAAATTTCTGTGTATGCACTGCTATTTGCACATATAGATTACAGGCTATGGCCTGTACAGCATAGGCTGGGAATTATGTACAATTCATCAAAGTCCTACCTCTAGCTTTATCTCTTTCTTTCCTTCCCTAAAAGGCAAGGTTCAAAACAAATATAATTTACATTTAAAATATTCCATTCCAGGACATATTTCCTTTTTCCCTAGCAACATCCCTAGCTATGGGTATAAAATCTGTTACCCAAGTATGTTTATCATACAACTTCCTGGTTCCTGGATGGACATATGATCTTAACTACTACAATTAAGGTAAATCTCAGAATTTTTTGAGAGCTACTGCAACAAAAGTCTGGCTCTTCCCACTGGACTTGACTGTAACTAGTGTGCTGCAGCCTTCTTGCACCATATTGCTCTGGAGAATGAGGCTAAGGAACAAAGTTGAGCCAAACAAAGAAACAGAAAGGCCCCAGGTTCTCATAATGTTCATTCTAACTACCCCTGAAATCAGCCTCCATGGCTTCAAATAAATTTACTTTTTTGTTTAAACAAATTTCAATTTTTTTAAATAACTTTCACAGAAAGTGCCCTAGTTGACATCAATGAGTGATAATGCTACTATTACCAAGATAATTTGTATTTTACATAAAAATTGCTTTAAAATATTTAGTTCTGTAAATAATATCTTACAAATGATAGTGATAAACATATCTATATTTTGGACTTTTAAATCTAATACCACATCCCTGGTGTGAATTCTAACTCTGTCATGTACTTGCTGTGAAATATTGGTTAAGTTACATTATCTTTCTGAATCTCTGTGTCTTTAAACCACAAAATATTTTACCTTAAAATGTACTAATTTTATTTTAGAATGAAGTGAGAAAATGCATTAGGCTCCTGGCAGACATTAAACCAGGGTTAGTTTTCCACTGTTCTCAGATCTGACTTTCTATCTGCTGCCCACTCCTCCTTGCTGTACCAATGTACGTTGCCATCCCCAACTAGTTTTAGATGCAAGAAAACACATAGGATAGAAGGAGTAACAATGTGAGGGACCTTAGAGCCTGGATATGCTGGGTCACCTGACTCAGCAAAAGAGTAAATCTAAAGGCAATACAAGTCTAACTCCAGAACATTTGAATTGTAGTGAACCCATTGTAGCAGAGCCAGTAAGAACACGGGCTGCAGAGTCAGGGTACTCTTGGCTTGCATCCTTCGTCTGCTACTTACTATATGACCTTGAGCAAGTTATTTAGCTGTGACTGTTTCCTAACCTGTAAGAATGAGGATAAATAATAGAATCTCCTCTTAGGAGAGTAATGACAATTAAATAAGCTACAAACCATAAAGCTCTTGGAGCAGTGCCTAGATTCCACCTCTACAGGAAGCGATTTCAGTGATTATTTTCTAAATGGTACATAGCTAGTACCCTTCTTGACGTATAGTCATGAAGTAAATTTGTTTCATACAATGCATGCTTCAGGGCATTAGGAATCAGTTCTCGCATGGAGGTTGAGAAGGAATAGATATAGAAAGAACTCAATAAACATTAGCAATTATTGGAGTTCTTTTATGGAGACAATGAAGAGACAATTATGTCATGCCCCCCCCCCACCACAGCAAGGATCCTAAAAATCTTTTCCACACATGTCTCAACCAGAAGGTCTTTTTTCCCATCCAGCCTCAATTTAAAAGCCCAGTTGCTAGCTTAGCTAACAAAGGAAACTTTCTGCATATAAGCAGGGGCAAGGGAAAGTGTACAAATACTCTTAATTTTGTATTTTTAAAAATTAATCTGATCATATTTGACAAAATGAAAAATTGATGTACATACTAACATGTATAAGATGAATAAACAAATTGACATAGACACATTCCCACGAACATCTCCAGCTGTTTTTTTTTTATTTTTTATTTTTTATTTTTATTTTTTTAAGATGGCGCATGCTCTGTTGCCCAGGCTGGAGTGCAGTGGCCCAATCTCGGCTCACTGCAACCTCCACCTCCCAGGTTCAAGTGATTCTCCAGCCCCAGCCTCCCAAGCAGCTGGGATTACAGGTGCGCACCACCACACGCAGCTAATTTTTGTATTTGTTTTTAGTAGAGATGGGGTTTCACCATGTTGACCAGGCTGGCCTCGAACTCCTGACTTCAAGTGATCCTCCTGCCTCAGCCATCCAAAGTGCTGGGATTATAGGCAGGAGCCACTGCACCTGGCTGCCAGCTGGGTTTTGCATACCTCGAAGTTTAAATATTCAACACTTTGACCTAAAATTTTCCTGCAAAACTCTTCAACAGGTTATCAGACATGAGTAACTTTAAGATAAAGTACTTAAAATCTTATGTTTGATATTAACTCTGGGCCATAGATTGAATCTCTGAGGTCACGTGGACAGGCAGTAGGATGAAAAAAAAAAAAAAACAACGTTACCAGCTACACCCTCTGCTTGATTATTTTTATCCTTACACCATCTTGTCAGAACAGTGGTTCTCAAAATATGCCTCCAACATAAATAGCATTGTCATTGCCTGAATCCCATCCAGACCTAGTGAATTAGACACTCTGGGGTGGGGCCCCTCAATCTGTGTTAGAAGACACCCTCCAGGTTATTTTGATGCATGCTAAAATTTGATAACCACTGTTCAAAAAAGGTAGACTTAGCTTAGTCAGTGAAATCAGTACTAAAAAAAAAGAGGTCAGATGTCTAGGCAGGATTAGGGATTTACTCTCTTAAATCCAGTGTTTTTCAGTCTTGCCTGCAAATTAAAATTACTTGAGTTTGTTTAAAAAACATATATATATATATATATATATATATATATATATATATATTGGGCTGGACGAGATAGCTCATGCCTATAATCCCAGCACTTTGGGAGGCCGAGGCAGGAGAATTGCTTGAGTCCAGGAGTTCCAGACTAGCCTGGGCAACAGAGGGAACCCCCCATCTCTGTATTAATTTTTTTGTTGTTTTTTTAAAAAGGAAGGGCTAACGTAGACCCTATCTCTATAAATAATTGAAAAAGTTAACCAGGCACGGTGCTCAGCTACTAGGGAGGCGGAGGCAGCAAGATCTCTTGAGCCCAGGAGTTCAAGTTTACAGTGAGCTATGATTGTGCCACTGCACTCCAGCCTGGGCAACAGAGTGAGATACTATCTCTAAAAAGAAACAACAACAACAAAAATCAATGTTTGTGTCCCAGTACCGGGGATTTAGATTACTGGGGCTGTCTTGGGCTTTGAAACTCTCCAGGGACTCTGATATCTGACCAGAGCTGATAACTTATTCTCTCTAAGCAGTAAGTAGTATACAGGAAGGACAGAAACAGCCATCATCTCCAAATATTATATTATCAGGAGTTTAATTTCTGGGATTAGTAGATTTTAGTACTATCAAGAGTTAATGAAACTATTTTATCCCACTAAAATGCAAGGGTAAATATTACTTAATTGACTTACCAAAAAGAAATTTGGCAAATTTCATTGAACTGGATTCATCCATGCTTAAACATAGCCTCAGAAACAAGAACTGTGAAATAGCTTGAGTATGCCTAGCCCGGCCAACTGCTCTTTCTCATAAAACTCATTATTAAACTGCCTTTTGGGTCAGTATCAACAGGGGATCACTGATACACCCAGCTCTGGTCTATACAGGCTCTGGAACTATTCTGCATTGAGGGTCAGCTTGCTACTGTTGTAAAACAAATGCACCCACTGACTGCAGCTACTTGTCTGGTGCTGCGTCCCCCTCCCTGGGTGGCTGCCTCTGCCATGGCTATGCTACCTCTGCTCTGCTGTCCTCACCCATGGCTGCCTCTTTGTTTTACATGGCTTTCTCTCCATCTCTGACCCTACCTATGTTCTCTACTACTGTCCTGCCTCTAATGTCTTGTCAGTTTACATCACTCTCCTCAAGTTCCAGGGACATCTGGACTTAGTTTCAATGTCACTGTCAGCTGACAATATTTTTTTTCTGCCTCTACCAAACACACAATTTCTTTTTCAAAAATTTCAATTATTTATTTTTTATATTTTATTTTAAGTTCCAGGGTACATGTGCAGGATGTGTAGGTTTGTTACATATGTAAACTTGTGCCATGGTGGTTTGCTGCACCTATCAACCCATCACCTAGGTATTAAACCCAGCATCCATTAGCTATTTTTCCTGATGCTCCCTCCCCCAACCAAACTCACAATTTCTTTAATCTTCATAGTGTCTCTTTTCATCAAACTCATGCTCAGAAATAGCCTTCTATTTCCACTTCTGATAATATCCTGAACAATACAGGATCCATATTGAGGAGAGTAAAAATGTATCTTAGAAATAGAACTTGTTGTACTGAACTCCAACCCTCTGGACATCCTGACATCTCCCTCCTCACCAGTGAGGTTGAGAGGACCCATCCTATCTAGATTCAGTCTTTCCCCCTCTCTTTTGAGCCTGGTTGCCGTGTTCTGGTTTCTTTAGACTCTGTCATTTTGCCTCTTAACGTACTTGCAAAACCCTTCTCAGCATCTTCAATTGACCACTCAGTTGGACCGAGGAGTTTAGCTTTCTGCCCCTTCTCTGTAGACCAGAAACATGCCCTTGACCTGGTCTAGCTTTAGGCTCTCAGGAATCCTGCCTGACACCTGATTTTATAAGGGTGTGTGATTCCTGCTAGGTTTCCTTTAGTTCATTAAGATCACCCTGGTCTGAATTTGTAAACCTAGGCTTTTG
The DNA here is from genome assembly GCF_029289425.2 of Pan paniscus. Lineage (NCBI taxonomy): Eukaryota > Metazoa > Chordata > Mammalia > Primates > Hominidae > Pan > Pan paniscus. The sequence goes on along the minus strand of NC_073263.2, from coordinate 38,247,802 downwards.
TGTTTCAGAATGTATCCAGAGTCAGAGATGCAATTAGAATCTGTCTGCGCATGTGTGAGTTCTATAGCTTTAAGCAATGTGGCTGGCATATACTATGAAGTCAGTAAAAATGTGTCAAATTGAACTGGCTATATTTAGTGTCAGTCTCTGTAGATAAACTTCTATCCCATTCTAGTTGATACAGTACTAACTGATTTTCTTTAAACTCTCCAGTAACAATAAGATAGTAGTAAATATGATTAATAATTCAGAAAATAGATAAAAGGAAAGTTACAGTGCTGTTTGTACATGTTTGTCAGCCTAAATTAGAGGGAAATCCCACAGCTAAGACTAGCTCTGGGCCAAATGACATAGTAGGCTAGAAGGAAAATTGGCACTCTTACACTTCCCTTTCGATGACCTTCTTTGCTATCCTCTTCCCTCATTTCCTTTCCCTAAAATATTCCTTGTGTACTTAATAAGTTGTTGGTAAACCTTCTCCAGAGGACTTGTAATGTCTGAATTTTACTTAGGGATTCTTGAAGACTTTTGCATTTGAACCTCAAAGAAACTAACCAGTGATGGAATGTATTGTGACAGGCAGCAAGTTAGATATTTTTGCAAAGGAGAACCTGTGTTTTGCATAGGAGAACCTGTCTGTAAATTTCACCAACAGGTAGACAAACCTAGACTTGACTCAAAATTACAATCATATCCAACAAGTAGGGTGACTGTGGTTGGCAGAATAATGGCTCCCCCAAAATGTACATGTTCTGACCCATGGAATATGTGAATATGTTAGTTTACACAGCAAAAGGTAATTAAGATTGAAAATGAAATTAAGTTTGCTAATCAACTGGCCTCGAGATGAAGAGATTATCCTAGATTGTCTGGGTGAGCCCAACAGAATCACAAGGGTCCTTTCAAGTGGAAGGACAGACAGAAAGTCAGCACAGAGAGAGACTTAAAGATGATATGCTGCTGGCCAGGTGCAGTGGCTCATGCCTGAAATCCCAGCACTTTGGGAGGCCAAGGTGGGCGGATCATCTGAGGTCAGGGGTTCGGAACCAGCCTGGCCAACATGGCGAAACCCCATCTCTACTAAAAATACAAAAATTAGCTGTGCATGGTGGTGCATGCCTGTAATCTCAGCTATTCGGGAGGGTGAGGCAGGAGAATCACTTGAACCTAGGAGGCGGAGGTGTCAGCAAGCAGAGATTGTGCCACTGCACTCCAGCCTGGGAAACAAGAGCGAAACTCCACCTCAAAAAATTAAATAAAATATGATATGCTGCTGGCTTTGAAGCTGGAAGAAGGGGCTATGAGCCAAGGAAAGTGGCCAGCCTCTAAGAGCTGGGAAAGCCAAGAAAACAGATTCTCCTCTTCGGCTTCCAGACAAACACAGCCCTGACTACACCCTGACTTAACCTTAGACTCAATTGGAACTTCTGACCTCCAAACTGTAAGATAATAAGTTTGTGTTGTTTTAAGTCACTACATCTGTGATAATTTGTTATAGCAGCAATAGGAAATTAATATGGTAACTCTGAGAAATTTAATTCTTTGAGACTCAATTTCTTCCTAAGTAAAATGAGAATACTAGAAACAACTGACTGCTCCTGTAATAATCAAATGAGTGACCAGGGTAAAGTTTGTGTCACATACGAAGTATTTAATACATGCTGTTTCCTATCTCTGCCCTCTGTTTGCTGGCCTACCTACCAACCTGCCACCATAAATCTTGCAATGATGCCCACATTCAAAACTGGAGGTATATAATTAAGAGATAATTGTTTAATAAATATTACAGAATAATCTCTTAAAATATTAGAGTAATTTTTTGTAGTGAAAGAAAAAGAGAGAGGGAGAAACTGGTAGAACGAGAGCCATTAGGAAATACTACAGAAACACTGTGTACATACAGCTTATCGCTGGAGGATGTAAATTGACTTCTGAGCTAGTAGATGCTCTGAATAAGGATTCCAAGAATTCCAAGTTCAAAAGATTAGCCCAAACCATGCTTTATTTCCATTAATAATAAAAGGGAGAAGGAATTGTAAAGGGGGTCTTGGTCCCATCAATTCTTAAAAGCAGTAAGAATGCAGCTCGATTTCACCTGTTCACAGTAGGAGAAGGCAAATGGATGGGTCCAGAAACACCTTTTCACCCCTGGAGTAGGGCTGTCATAATTAATAATGCTAACTAGATAAGATTCATTTAGTAGCTCATCTCTTAAACATGCAGACTTCTTTAAAATACTGCAGTTTTAAAAATAAGTTATAGAAGGTAGTCATACAGTGGAATACAAAGCAATCATTAAAAACAACTGTAGATCTATATTCTTTGATCTAGAAAGGTGTTCAAAACATGCTATGAAATGTGAAAGCCAGGCTTCAGATGAGTATATGTTAAATGATGTCTTTTTGGGTAACACATATCATATGAAAAAAGACACAGCTAATTGTGATTCTCTCTGGTTGGTTATTTTTAGTTTTGTACTTGCTATTTCTCTTATAATGAGCATGTATACTTGTATAAAAAGAAAACCTGAAATAAACTTCATTGGTGAAAACTCACTGTAATAGTCTTTCAAGTATTAAATGGCAATGTTTTCTAGGAAAACACTCATATTTATCAAGATGAGGACTTCACCATCTATATCTGAAAGGTCATTTTGTCAAGTGAAGCTTGAATCGTGGGAACTTAGAATTAATAACTAGCCAAATCTCTTACCTCTTGTGCATTTGCTTTGCTATTTTCAATTAAAATCAGGAATGGTGGCTCATGCCTGTAATCCCAGCACTTTGGGAGGCCAAGGTGGGCAGATCACTTCAGATCAAGAGTTCAAGACCAGCCTGGCCAACATAGTGAAACCCTGTCTGTACTAAAAATACAAAAATTAGCTGGGCATGTTGATGTGTGCCTGTAATCCCAGCTACCTGGGAGGCTGAGCCAAGAGAATCACTTGAACCCCGGAGGTAGAAGTTGCAGTGAGCCGAGTTTGTGCCACTGCACTCCAGCCTGGGCGACAGAGCAAGACACAGTCTCAAACAAACAAACAAACAAACAAAAAAGTACTTATGTAAAATTCTAATCAGACTGCATCCAGCTTTCCTACACGTCAAAACCTTTACTGCATATCTTGGTGGTTCCACAGCATTAGCACTGCATATTCTCAACTTTAACCTTCTTCTATATACTTCCATGTGGAAAGAGCTGTTTTCTGTTTTTCTGGGAACTCATTCATCCCAGTGGGGCGGGACATGGAAGGAGAAAAGAGTCCCATCTCCCTTTTGTTCCCCTAACCTATTTTAAAATAAAATAAATCAGTTTTAAGGCCCTTAACCATGGTTATTCAGTCTTGACTTGAATACTTCTAGTGACAGGAAGATTCTTATCACATGACAGCTCACTCAATGTCAGACAGCACTTGTTAGAGTTTCTGCTTCGCGGTTAGTCAAATAATCTCTTTCTCTTTCTTCCAGTCAGTGATCTTGGTTCCAAATGAAGGTATTTACAAGCATTTATAGTATAAGCTTTCTATACCTGGATGCACAGCATTGGGAAAAAATAAAAAGGACATCTCACTCAAATTTTTGTCTATGCATGTACACATACACATGTATGTAAAGTGTGTGTGCCTGTGCACATGTGTGTTTTGGGAAGATAAGAAAGAGCAGGCCAGGTGCGGTGGCTCACGCCTATAATCCCAGCACTTTGGGAGGCCGAGGCGGGAGGATTACCTGAGGTCAGGAGTTTGAGACTAGCCTGGCCAACATGGTGAAACCGCGTCTCTACTAAAAATACAAAACTTAGCTGGGTGTGGTGGCACACGCCTGTAATCCCAGCTACTTGGGAGGTTGAGGGAGGAGACTTGCTTGAGACTTGTATGATCTCAGTGAGCTGAGATCATGCCACTGCACTCCAGCTTGTCCAACAGAGCGAGACTCTGTCTCCAAAAGAAAAAAAAAAGAAAGAACAGAGATGATTACTGAGCCAACAAGGTGGAGGTAGGTATGAGGAAAGGGAATGGGAAAGAAAGATATAGGAGAAGGTTTAAGCTGAGAATATTCAGTGCTGATGCTAAGGAATCACCAAGATACGCAGTAAGGTTCTGGGGTGTGGGAAAGCTGGATGCAGGCTGATTCGAATTTTGCATAAGTACCTATTTTGAAATGAAAATAGCAAAGCACGCTGCACGAGCTGGTAGTGGGACAGACCACAGGAAAACAGTGAAAGTCAGCAGTGAAGAAAAGGTAGTAGACCTCTGTAAAGGTCTTTGTCATGGGTGAGAAAAGAAAGCTTCTAAATAGTTGATCCATGTAGAAAGCTCTCTTCTAGGTGTTTTAGGGACTCGTTCATCCCAGTGAGACAGGACATGGAAGGGGAAGAGTCATATCTCCCTAGTGTTCCCTTTAACTATTTTAAAGTAAAATAAAGCATTTGCCTTCTTGCTTATACTCTGGCATAAATCAACTCTTCATTTACTAGGTAACTTTGGAACTCAAAAAATTCTAAGTGCAAATTATTTCAAGAAATAACTTATAGTCATGTAGCACTTTGTGATTTATGACAACTTTTCATTTATATTATTTAATTTAAGCTTAGACTAAGGTTAAATTAATTTCCTTTCACAAAAAAGGTATTCTTATTCATACATGGACTACTGGAGACTAGAAAAATTAACAGATTTTACCAAAGTGACAGAAAATAAATGGCCAAGGCAGGATTTCTATCATTCTCTGACAGAATGATCATTCTAGATCCTGAATTATCTCCACTAATCTTGAAATATACATATCTCTAAGACAATAGGGCCATTATATACGTCTATATAACACTATTTTGTAAAAAGCATTGCCTTCTAAATAAAAGAAAAACCAACTGGTGCATTAGAAGTGATTGTTGGGTAGATTAAAAATCTGATTAGGATTGATTGGGATCTAGAAATGAATCGGGTCTGATAGGTGTTCCACAGACTCTTGGCAAGTCTTGGTGTATGGAGAGCTCTGGATTAGCCATGAAGGGCCATGTGCATCTCCTTCTGCTCCTAGGCATTATTGGTCAAGTCTTCCAACATCTGGGGAGAGAGTCCACTTTTCGTTTATTTGGGAATGGCAAAGGAATCCTCTCTGCATCTCATCCACCCTTCCCTACTTTTTGAATTATTTCTTTTGGTACATCACTATTTAAATGATCAAAACATGTGATGGGATTTCTGGTGTACAGGGTTTTTTTTTCTTCTATTGCATTGGTTATCTTTGTCTCTTACAGAAGACATTTGACAAAACACATTTAAATAAACGTGATGTCAAAATTTTACAAATGAGGCCATAAAAATCTACAGAAATCATTTTTAAGTATATTTATTTATTCATTTATTTATTTTTTGGGACAGAGTCTCACTCTTGTCACCCAGGCTGGAGTGCAATGGCACGATCTCGGCTCACTGTAACCTCCACCTCCCAGGTTAAAGCAATTCTCTTGCCTTAGCCTCCCAAGTAGCTGGGATTACAGGTGCCCGCCACCATGCCCAGCTAATTTTTTGTGTGTGTGTTTTTAGTAGAGGGGGTTTTCGCCATGTTGGCCAGGCTGGTCTCGAACTCCTGACCTCAGGTGATCTGCCTGCCTTGGCCTCCCAAAAGTGCTGGGATTACAGGTGTGACCTACCGCGCTGGGCCAATTTTTAAGTAATTTTTTTTAAATTAAGTTTTTTTAACCAAAAACTACATAAATACATCATGTACAACATGATATTGTACATATATATACATTGTGAAATGACCAAATGTGTATACGTTGAAGTATGTATATATTGTGGAATAATCAAATCTAGCTGATTAACATTTGCATTGCCTCACATAATTATTATTTTTGTGGTCAGAACAGCTTACATACACTCTCTTAGTAATCTTTAAGAATACAAAATATGTCACTAACCATAGTCACCATGTCATATAGTTTTAAACTTACCTTCTTATCTAAAATTTTGTATCCTTTCACCAACATTCCCCTCCCCCAACCTTTGCTCAGTCTCACAACTTTTATACATTTGAATGGAATACATTGAATGTGACAGGATACAACTGAATGTTTTTGATCAACAAATTATAACTTCACTTTCAGAAGTATTTAATGTCTATACTTTTGATGTCATTTTAAATGAGGTTCTTGTAGCCCCATGCCCTGTGGTCATATCCCTTAACTCAGGATTCTAATTTCATTTCAACCACTGATTAATACAGGTTTAATACAGCAGATATTTTTACTGAGCAAGTTCACTCATTTGAATATGTGACTGACCAGCCACTATGTGCACAGCACGGTGCTTTACACTGCTCAGGACACAAATATGACTGTGACAAGGCCTCTGTCCCTAAACAGTTTATCACTAGAATCACAATGCCAACAACTCAAAGCTGGTTGGGTTATAATCAATTCAATTAGAGTACCACAGATCCTGGTTTCCAAGCAGTAGCATTATTGTCATTGTAGCCTCCATAGTTCTTTGATGTTGGAGGCTGTCTCTTACATTGTGAGATGTTCAGAGGCATCTCTGGCCTCTCTACCCACTAGATATCAGTAGCATTCTACCCCTTTCCCCCAAGTGGGTAAGTCAAAAATGTCTCCAGTCATTGTCAAATATCTTGGAAGGGACAGTTGAGAACCATTGGTTTAGATACAGAAAAGATAGAGCTTGCTTTGGGATGAAGAAATACAAGGTTTCATGGAATTTAATGTGTATGAGTGGTGCTTTAAAAGTAAGTAGAGGAAGATAAAACTATACTTTGGAGAAGGGATAACATGAATATGTAGGTTGACTTGTGAAATAAGCACCGTAGGTGAAACCCATTTGAGAGAGAATACAGATAAATCACAGGAGATAAAAATGAAGCGATCAGTTAAGGCCATAGAATGGCTGGCCTTAAATCCATGAGCTAGATTAATAAATATATAACACAATCTAGTCAGTAGATAAAGCAAGAAAATCAAATGTTTTTCAGTAGGTGACAAAAAATAATGCCATATAATAATATATCCATGATAAGAGTATGCATTATAGATTCATTAGGTTATATGTTCACATTCTTCTGCCATATAGTCCTTGTCACATTCCTGAGACACTGCTACATTATGTTTTCAGGTTTACGGATGAGGGAACAAAAGCTCTGGGAGGTTAAGTGACCTGCCTGATATCACTCTGTTAATAAGTGGCAAAGCTGAGCATTAGACCAATTTTCCGAGTTTAAATCCAGAGTTCTCATTCATTTACAAATGTAAAGACTTCCTCTATGAAGCACTGTGGAGGAATTTGAGGTTGGGGAGACAGGAGAGAGAACACTGCTTAGAAAAGTACTGGAATGATAATTCAGTAACTCAGGCTACTAGGGTGCTGCCCACAAAAGATATGCAAAAGAGGGTCAAATTAGATATTGTAAATGAAAAATAGCAGGTTGTGAGGACTATTTGGACAGAGGATGGGCGAGGAGAATTAAAAGATGTTTAGATGGTTGAGCAAACAGACATACCACTGAAAGAAATGAGGATGATAGAAGAATCACATCTGATACAGGCACTTAATTACTATGAGAATTAAATGCTCAATCATGTTACTATCTAGGAGTAAGTCAGTAAGTAATAAAATATTTTCAGCTTTTTTTATACTATTTCCTAAGAGGCTAATTTTGGCACTAGTACCAGGAAAATTTTATTGACTTACTAAAGTTTGAAACTGGTTTCCAAATAGTAATACACTGGAATCCCACAGGAAAAGTCTCTCTGTGTGTGTACTTGTGTGTGTGTGTTTGTGTGTGTGTGTGTGAGAGAGAGAAAGAGAGAGTAAGAGACAGAGAGAAAGAGAGAAAGAAAGAAAAAGAAAGAAAGAAAATGTGTATGCATATCTGCCTGCCTTAGGGCAACTGAGAGGATAAAAATTGAAATGGGTACAAAATGCTTTCTATATTCTAACTAATAAATATATTAAATGATCATTAAAATACTTGAAGGGTCTATGTAAATATATTGTCCTTGAGGAAGAAAGAATAATATAGCAAAACTTGTATTTAGCTATACTGGTAGATTCAAAGGCGGCCTAATCAGTTTTATCTACTACTTATATTAAGGAAACTTGGGCTTGGTAATACAATCACTATGAATTAAGCAACTACCTAACAAGGCAGAATCATATTTGTCTAGAGTATTGCAGAAGAGCCCTTAGCCACATCCAGTGCATACACCACATGCTTTGGCTCTGCTCTGTTGCATCTAGTTCTTAAACTCTCAGGGGCTGGGCACGGTGGCTCACGCCTGTAATCCCAGCACTTTGGGAGGCCGAGGCAGGTGGATCATGAGGAACACGGTGAAACCCCGTCTCTACTAAAATTACAAAAATTAGCTGGGGGTGGTGGAAGGCACCTGTAGTCCCAGCTATTAGGGAGGCTGAGGCAGGAGAATCACTTGAACACCGGGATGTGGAGGTTGCAGTGAGCCGAGATCACACCACTGCACTCCAGCCTGGGCAACAGAGCGAGAATCCCCTCAAAAAAACAAAAAAAAAAAGAAATTATCAGCCCCAGAAACCCACAAGATAAGCCACTGCATTTAAAACTGTTTGTGGTCACTCTCAGTGCTTGGGGATATTAATAACAAAGTGTTGAACACATTTCAACACTTTTTCAAATGAACACATTTCAACCAGGTTTTTAAATTTACATAAACTCGATTCACTTCAGTTTTTCCATAGAAAAAATTTCTGTAAAAATCCTAAAATGCTTTTAAATTTTTTGGGAAGTAGTAAGACTGTTTTAAAAACTATCTATGCATGAATATAATACACTTATGATACGATCAAAGACATTAAAACTTTAGGAATCTTCTATTTAAAAAACAATCCATTCCTTGAAATATCAAAAATCAAATGCTATATGGTATCTATAATTCTAAGGACTCTATAACACATGGTTTTCACTACACTCACTATGTGTGCTCATACAGTGAATATTTAAAGAATATGGTAAAAAATATAGGCTCCTAAGATAGCATCTTAAAACAAGTGATTCATTAATATTTCCAGATAGGTTTACTTTACCACATCATTTAGTAACATCACTTATTTTTTTAATCTAGTATAAAATGCTTTGCTAGTCCACTTTATCTCTTAGTGCTACCTTCATCCTACACTAAATGAAACAGACATGAATTGTCATTTAACTGACTCTCTAATGTTTACTTTTACCACATACATACTGGCTGGAGGCAAAGATGGGGAAGGGAAAGGGAGCTGGTGGTTGTCTCAGTTTTATCAAAGTGATGCAGAGAAATGGGAGATTAAAGTGAATACATTAAGATGAGGGTGTAAACTCACTCCATTCTCAACAGCATCCAGAACATAAATCAAGAAGGTACAATATGCTTATTACAAGAACCAAGTCAAAGAAATGGCAGCATCAACAAATGCTGAAATATCTGGAAGTGATATCTCTACACTAGAAACATACCTAGGGGTGTACAAATAAGGACAGCAATTTCATTTATAAAGAGCAAGAGTTTGATGTCACCATAAAAGTGTATGCAAACAATTACAGGAATGTATATGTCCATATACACCTATGTGTTCTTGAAAGATACAGAAAGTAAGCACAAGCTTCCATTTATTTTTACACTATTTTTAACTGGTAAGCCTATTCTGTTTTTCTTTAGATTCTTCTCTTGACTTCTGAAGTTACTCCACATGCAACTTTAAGAGAAAATAGAAATCAACAATTCACCTATGCTTTACATTTATTTATGACTCACTCCACACGTATTTATTGACCTCCTACTAAGTGCCGTGTGGTGACTAAGGCAACTCAGCACTGAAGAAGAGACATAAATATGAATGAAACAGCTCTCGCAGTTGAGAAGCTTTGTAAACACAAATGTATATAAGGAGTTCCAGTACAGTGTGGTACATTTAGGGCTGGTATACCAATTGTTAGGGTGAAATGCATCTCGATTGATTAATAGATTAGCAGAAAGTTTAATGAAAACTTGGCAGAGCCAGGGTTCAAGGCCAAAATGCCTAGAAGAGCTCTCTTCTCGTTGGTCCTGAAGTACATAGATTCACCTAATTAAACTTTGCATTCCAGTGAATAATTTTTGTGACTTCATCTACAAATAGAGATATTGAATATGAGTCTCATATATTTTTTACATCTTAGAAATAGTTTGAATGTAATTGCTTTCATTCTGGAAAAGCTGAGTAAATTTAGCACCGTGACCAATATCATTGATGTTTTTTGTGTTTTGTTGTTGTTTCGTGACAGAGTCTCACTCACTCTGTCACCCAGGCTGGAGTGCAGTGGCGCAATCTCGGCTCACTGCAACCTCTGACTCCTGGGTTCATGCGATTTTCCTGCCTCAGCCTCCTGCTGGGATTACAGGTATGTGCCATCATGCCCGGCTAATTTGTGTGTGTGTGTGTATTTTTAGTTAGAGTAATTTTTCACCGTTTGGCCAGGCTGGTCTTGAACTCCTGACCACAAGTGATCCACTCATCTCAGCCTCCCAAAGTGCTGGGATTATAGGCATGAGCCACCGCGCCCGGCCATCACTGATGTTAAGAGCAATTTTCTACCAATTGGGACTACAAGTCACTTAATAATAAGCAGTTTAAGGGTAAAGTCATTAGAAGGGTTTGGTACAGTATCTGTGTCAAATCACGGTCCTAGGAGAGTACCCTTCAGCTTGTGAAAGCCACTTTAAATAAAAGATGATGTCAAAATAAAAGATTTTTAAATTATCCGTGTGATTTGAGGAGCAATTTGTACTGTACTATGATATAGCACTTACAAGCATTCTCATATAACATAGGTATATATACCTATGTAGTATATTCTGCATAATACATATGCATCTACATAAGAGTCTAACAACCTTTTACATTATATTATATATTATTAAATATTTGTGCTGCCCCGTACATCGCTCGGTAAGCAATTATGTATTTGTGTACATGTATGTGTCTATATATTTACACAGTTATATGTACATATATAATATTTTACAATTGGCATAATGATTTAAATTATTATATAAATCAATATATTGCTATATACATCAATGTTTTGAATCTAGCTTTGAGATCCAAATATGAGTAGTTACGGGAAACACAGAGGAGATGTCTGACCCTAAGGATAGGAGTAGAAGGTTTCAGGAAGAAAATGTGCTATCTCTACTGAATCTCATGCAGAGGAAGTGGGCAGGGGATTGAGGAAGAAAGGAAAGGCGAGTGTGCATGAAGTAGAATGGCATGTGCAGGAATCCTGAGTAGGCAGCATGGTTGCACTGGGTCAGACCTGCACAGTTTGTACAACATGGGAAGAGTCTGAATTTTATCCTGTGAGAGTACACTGAGGCTGGGTGTGGTGGCTTATGCCTACAATCCCAGCACATTGGGAGGCAAAGGCAAGTGGATCACCTGAGGTCAGGAGTTCAAGACGAGCCTGGCCAACATGATGAAACCCTGACTCTACTAAAAATACAAAAATTATCTGGGCGTCATGGCGGGCACCTGTAATCCCAGCTACTCAGGAGGCCGAGGCAGGAGAATTGCTTGAACCTGTGAGGCAGAGGTTGCAGTGAGCCAAGATCGCAACATTGCATTCCAGCGTGGGCAACAAAAGAGAAATTCTGTCTCAAAACAAAACAAAACAAAACAAAACATTGAGAGTTATAAAGTAGAGACAACATCAAATTTACAGTTTAGAAAATTATGGCAAAAGAAGGGAGGAAAGACTTTTTTTAAAGATTATTTATTTATTTATTGAGACAGAGTCTCATTCTGTCACCCAGGCTGGGGTGCAGTGGCGCAATCTCAGCTCACCACAACCTCCACCTCCTGGGTTTAGGTGATTCTCCTGCCTCAGCCTCCCGAGTAGCTGGGATTACAGGCACATGCTACCAGGCCCAGCTAATTTTTGTATTTTTAGTAGAGACAGTGTTTCACCATGTTGTCCAGGCTGGTCTCGAACCCCCGACCTCAAGTGATCTACCCTCCTTAGCCTCCCAAGATGCTGGGATTACAGGCATGAGCCACTGCGCCCGGTGTAAAATCACATTTGTATTTTTAGGTAATTTTGGAAACAAAGCTATATCCAGGTCAGAGGGGAAGGCAAAAAGAGACAAAGAGCTCCATTAGAATTGCATTGGAAGAAATTTTTTCCTTCACTCAATAAATATTTATCGAGCACCTATATGTACTCAGGCACTGAGGGTACATCAACGAAAAACAGAGATAAAAATCCTGGCTCTCATGGACAGCATATATTTTAGTGGGGGTCAATGGCTAACATGAATATAGCACTTACTTTGTGCCTATGATTATTTTAAGCAGTTTACAACTGTTACGTCATTTAAGATAAACTTCAGTGTGGTTCTGAAGGAACCAATAGCCATGGAGAATGTGTAGGAATCTTACTCAACAGAAATTCAGGAACCAGGGAAAGCTGGCTGGATTTAGCACCTGGGTGGACATGGATGGTGAAACAAAATGACCCTGAGGTTTAGGTGGCAAGAAGAAACTGAGAAAACAATTTCCCAAAGGATTAAATGTAGCCTACCTTTCTTAATTTTATAGCAGTGATGCAATGCACTTAATTTTTGGCCATTTCTGCATAAAGTCAAGTAAAGCAAGAGAAGTATTACGGGGACACAAAATGGTTCTTTTCTTTCTTGGGGATTTCTAAAGTCTACCAACCAGTTTCACAACTTCATTTTCAATTTCTGAAGTGGCACTCTTGAACTATTCTTAAAAACACTGTTTTCAGTGTTCTCAACTCGTGCCTCTAACAGCTGGATAAGTAGAGTTAAAGGTAGCAGGTGGCACATTACCAAGATGAAAGGATTAAACCTTCCTGTGCTAAAAAATCCAGCAGAGGGATGGAGAACAGGCGCTTCTCTCTCAACCTGCAGTAATGTAGTCAGAGCTCTCTGGGAATAGAAAGAGGACAATTGTGTCCTCACTTCCTTCATCAAAAGCTACTATGAAGGCTGCTATTTTCTAAGCTTAGCATGAAATTAACATGCAGAAAAAAATGCTCTAAGTTGAAAACCAAATATAGCTATATAATTTTATTCCCTAATCTTTTTGTATAATTTCTTTGTTCCAAGAATACTAATATTTTGCAAAAAAAATGAATCATATCTAATGGTAATTAGCTATAACTGAATAATTCATTCTAGAAACTTCTCTCCTAAAAATGTGAGAATTCTAAGTGTAAACCATCTGAAGGTACACTGTTTCTTTAACATAATATTCCCTCAGTGAAACATTGCTTATATGCAGCTACTTGGCAATTTTTTTTATAAAGGGCAGAACCAGATTAATAAATTCATAATCTTAGGAAACTTGCACTAACTGTTCTGAAACAGAATATTAAGAAAAACTTTTTTTCTCATTTATACAAATATTTTTGCTCTTAGAAAATGTACATTATGAAATCAATCCACATTTGTGAAGCAAGAACAAAAGTACCTATACTTTATTCATGTGTGTGATTCATGCGTTCATCACTGTGTCACAAAGTTAAACTTCAATGAATCTTATTTTTCCTTATTTGCAATGAGGATTAAGTACGACATTTGTCCTTTTGAACTCATTGGGATATTGTAGAAAGGTAGAAGGCTTTAATACTTATCAGGTAGAAAGTTTGTGATTGTAGATTTGAAATAAAATTTATTCATTACCTAATCATTACTTACAAAAATATTAAAATTACAAGATTCTAAAAAGCATATAGTTTTCCTCTAATCTCAGAAAAAGCAGGATTTTATATTTTCATAAAATAAAATCAAGAAGTACTCTTTTAGTACAAATTGTTTCCATAAGCAACATTGAGTTTTTGAAGGAACTTGTTAGGAGTATCTACATACACACAACACTCATTTTCCAATGACCCCAGTAAGGAATTTCAAGTTCCTTAATGCCTAAATTTAAAACAAGCTCTTCTCAGTGCCTAAATTTACTAGTTTTCTCAAAGGTACATTTATTTACTTGCTTTTTTCTCTATGATATTGACTAAATGGGGCATCTGGCCACTGGGGTGACTATATCATTCTCTATATAACAAAGCATATTTAGGCGATTCCAATATCTGAATAAACATGGCATTTAATCAATCTCTCCAACCACTTATGGCTCAGTGTATTAGAGATTTGCAATCAAAACTACCCTTTGAACCTCATGTTTGCTAAACCCAGATGTTTCGAAGGGTTATATTTTGATCAAATCAAGATACGGTATTAACCTTCAAGCCTATAAAGTTTACACTTCAACCCTTAAAAAGGAGAAATAAAACATGCAGGCTGAGCTTCAGAGATACAGTGGGTTTTTTAAAATTTCTGTTATTTGGCCATAGTGAAAACTCATTTGTTATTATTTTTGTAATGAAAATATTTGTTAAACTACTTACAACGTGTGAAATAACTTTGGAAGCCTCCGTAGCATTGAAACGTTGCACTACAGAAGGGCTCATCAGGTTCTGACTTTCCATCCCTGTGTATTCCCCCATCTTTCTACCAACACCAAATGAACAGTCTAACTGTATAGACAGCTGCTGTGAGAAATACAGGAGAAAGGAAGAAGAAAGGAAGAAAAGAAGAAAGGGAGGGAGGGGAAATAAAGAAAGAAAAATAAAGAACAGCATAGCTCTGGAAGCCCTCAGAGTAGCAGCTACAGCAGCAGCAGCTACCTGCATAGTTGTTACTATGTGACAGGAACTGTGCCGCATGAATGATCTTATTTTCATGAATTATCTACTTAATCTTAAAAAGAACCCTATTAGCTAGGTACTGTTATTATCCCAACTTTATAAATGAAACTGAGGCTGAGGAAGTCTCGGTCACTTGGTTCAGGGTCACGTCACCAATTACAGTAAGAGGCACAAGCAGTATTTGTTCCAGCTCTCACTCCTAAAGCTGCGCTTCTAACTGTGATGGAAGAAAAGATAAACAAGATCAAAAGGCTGGCTTCCTGTATACACATTTCAAAGAAGTAAGAGGTCTCATAATTAATATGTTTCTAATGTCCTCTTAATTTCCTCCCTTAAACCTAGCCCATGCCCCTCTAGTCTATTTCATCTCCATAAATGGCAGCACCATTCTCTGCTGGCTGTAAAACCCAGAATCATGCTTACGGTCTCCTTTTTTCTTACCCTATACTCCAACTCATCAATAAGTCTTACAGATTTGGATCCAACATTGTATCAAGCTTACCTTATTCTTCCCATATGACATCTGTCTTTCTGCATCGGCCTCATGTCAATCTTCCTGTTTCCCCTTGCTGCCCTCCTATAGATCCTCTACACCTGCAAGAATCATCTTACTAAAACACAAATTGGAACACAATGCTCCCTTGCTTTAAAATGATTTAGTTGGGGATATGGTTTGGCTCTGTGTCCCCACCCAAATCTCATTTCAAATTGGAATTCCCATGTGTCGAGGGAGAAACCTGGTGAGAGGTGATTGGATCATGGTGGCGGTTCCCCCATGCGGTTCTCCCATGCGGTTCTCATGATAGCTAGTGAGTTCTCATGAGATCTGATGGTTTAAAAGTGTGGCACTTCCCTTCACTCACTCTCTCCTCTGCTACCCTTTGAAGAAGGTACTTGCTTCTCTTTCATTTTCTGCCGTGATTGTAAGTTTCCTGAGGCCTCCCCAGCCATGCACAACTGTGGGTGAATTAAACCTTTTCTTCACAAATTAGCCAATCTCAGGTAGTTCTTTAGACCACTGTGGAAACTGACTAATACAGGTGGATACTCTTTTCTTTAGCACAAAATCTAAATCACTCCTCTGGGTATACAAGGCTCTGCACCATCAGGCTTTGATCTAGCTCTCCAGCCTCATCTTGTTACCTTCTCTGGTTTGTTCATGGAGCTGCCGGCATGCTGGTGCTTTTCTGGTGACTTGAACACACAAAGCTCAGTCCCTTTGCACATGCTTTTGCTGCCACCTGGAAGGTTTCTTCTTCCCTTCCTCTAGTGGCAGCTTCATCCTGTCCTAAGTCTATACTTAAATACTACCTTTCAGGTGCCTTTCCTGACAGCTGTGTCTCTATCTGGGGCTTAATTATAACTGTCAGAATACTTTAAACAAAGTTTAACTCATTCGTCTACTTCTTTAACCTAAGGATGAATCTCAGGTCAAAGATCATGACTGTAATATTCATCACTGTTTTCTCAGACCCCAATGGACACCTGAAACATGGTGAGTGGGTGCTCCAAAAATATTTGTTGAGTAATTCAATAAAGAAATTTACAAGGAATCTTGCTTTAGCCAATAAGATTCACCATAGAAACTCTGACCCTTCTTTTACATTGCATTCTGGTTATCTGTTGCATTATCTTAGGTTCTGGCAAATACAGAATAATACGAATTACCACTGTGTGCTTCTCCTTTGAAAATAACTTTCCACTTCTCCCAGCCATCAGAGCAAATGTAAAGAGATGGATTGAGATACTATCAAATTATTAACATATATCACAAATAAATATTTGATTTGAGATTATGGTACTTTAATCACCTATGAAAAATATGCTTAGTGTTTAAAAGGTGACTATCATTTGTTCTGAGTAATATGAAATCATGTGAAATTTCTAGAAATCTTCCTAACAAGAATTCATTGTCACCCAAAGATTTAACAATTTAAAAAAATGTTCTCGGAACTAAAGCCAATGAAAATAGTATATTCATATAATGTATAATTTTGGAATGAATCTAAAGAATAATAATAAATAAAATTGAGTTTTACTTTTCTATCTAAAATGTATAAAAACTGGAGTTTATACTTTTCTATCTAAAAGGTTTAACTTCGTTCTTGCACACAGTACAGGTACCTTAATAGAATCATGCTTTTAAAGGCAGGGATCTGGCCTAGAAACACCCTGATGACTTGATCTATTGTGAACTGCTCAATGAAGAGTGAAAGGCTTACAAACATTCAGCCACAGTAGCCAACACTCCTTCCCAAGATCTGTATTCTAGTAGACCTTGTGCTCTCTCACAGATTAAAAATATTTGTATCAGTGTCTGACATTACTTCACCATCTTATTATAACTCCCTAAGGCACTAGCATCTTTCCCCCTGGTTCTCATGTCACTAGCAATTAATTTTATTGCCAAGAATGCTTGCTTTTTTCTCTGAGCTGAATATGTCTGTATAATCTTTTAATGCTTGTACTCAGACCTCTCTTTTCTACTTACTCTATTTATATTTTTCCAGCCCTTGATTTAACTTCAAGCTAATTATCAGTAATTATTTTGCCTTAAACCCCATAGTTATTGGTCATTTTCAAGCAAAAACTTGTACTCCTTCTATTAAAAATGAAAGGCTTCCGGTAGTCTCTTTGTGTTTGAAGAGTCAATCATCAAATACGGAATAACAATTCAAAAGCCTTGACCTTAAATGACATTTCATATACAGAAATGACTTTGCAGCTTCTACTATGTCAAGATACTATTTATAATATCCTTCAATAGCATATGAATCAAGGATCTTGGGGGATGGAAAATTGGGCACCAAAGGCATAATCAAAGACAGCAGCAAAAAAATGTCTGGCTGTGGCCCAGATAACACTATAATGGCCAACACAGATATTATGTCTGCCGCCCCAGTTTCAATGCCAAACTCAGCAGGCAGAACTCACTGAGACTGCATGCCTATGTCATATGAGAGGTTTCAAAAAAGGAAGCAGCAAGCTGGTTTTCATAATGAATACAAATGTAAGACTCCTCCTACTCAATATGTCCAGCCAGGTGATCATGTATTCTAATTTTTTCTTAAGCCCATCAAGAAACAAGCTGGATCTGATGCTGAGGTATGTATTCTAATTTTTTCTTAAGCCCATCAAGAAACAAGCTGGATCTGATGCTGAGGCTTTGAGACTTAAAACAAACAAACAAAAAAGTTTACACGAGGACTTTTTAATGAAAACTAGAGATACTTTTTGCTGGTATTGTCTTCTACTTCTCCACCTGTCCTAATGTTATCTCATACCACACAAGAAAATACTGGGGTAACTGAAAATACAGTAGTGGTGCTGCTGGCTTGAAAATTTTAGTGACTTATAGGAAATGGTTATTTCCTTTTAGATTTTAAATTGTATAATTCTTTAATAATAAACCGACAAGGTTTTTTTCTGAAAAGGCTTGTTTAAGAATAATATGAGCTCTGAACTGGTGGTTAATACTTCAATCTTAAGTACATTTCACTGAAGATTTTGAAGGAATTTTCACAGCAGTTGATTTAGTTAATTTCATGCGTTTAAAAATGTGAAAGCTTCACTAAAAAACTTTCCTGGTGCCGTAGGGATTTAAATTAATGCTAGGATAGAACAACGTTCTAAAGGAATGCAAAGGGTCTACTGGGAATTGTTTATAGGAGTTTTTCATATAATACTATTTAATTGATCTTTATGTCAAAAGAGAGCAATTGTTTTTCTCCTGTTTATCCATTCATTTATTTAATGTTTGGTAAGTATTTACCTCGTGCTCAGCCTTGGCACTGAGGTACAAAGATTAATGATACCTTTTTTGATATGAAGGAGTTTCTTCCTTACTAATGGAGGTTTTCACATTAGCAAATAATCATAATATGAATTTTTACTGTAAATAAAGTTGGGGAGAAAAGCATAAAAAAGAGTGAGACTAATTTTGTAATTGTGATGTTGGGAGCAACTTTGGAGAGGAAATGATATTTGAGCCTGGTGTTGAAGAGTGATTAACAATCATTAGGGTTGAGGGTGGGGCATGCCTGGAATAGTTATTTGAGACCAGCTTTCACATCACAATAAAGAGCTAGAAGGGCCCGACAAAGCACTTTCATGTTAGAATACCTTATAGAAAAATTACAGAGAGTTGAACACTGAGAAGGAATCAGATAAAAATGTTTGGCCGGGCGCGGTGGCTCACGCCTGTAATCCCAGCACTTTGGGAGGCCGAGGCGGGCGGATCACGAGGTCAGGAGATCGAGACCATCCTGGCTAACACGGTGAAACCCCGTCTCTACTAAAAATACAAAAAATTAGCCGGGCGTGGTAGCGGGCGCCTGTAGTCCCAGCTACTCGGGAGGCTGAGGCAGGAGAATGGCGTGAACCCGGGAGGCGGAGCTTGCAGTGAGCCGAGATCGCGCCACTGCACTCCAACCTGGGCGACAGAGCGAGACTCCGTCTCAAAAAAAAAAAAAAAAAAAAAAAAAAGTTTGACTACAAAGAGGATAAAAGAATAAATATTTTATTTCCCCCTAACAAAATTCCAGAGTACTGGATCTGGAATTACAATTCAAAGAGGCAGTCAACAAAGGAAGATGTATTTCCCAGGTCTGTATTATTATAAGTTACCTTCGTGAAGATATAAAGCACGAAAACCAAAAGAAATGGAAGACAGCTAAATCCACAGGCAGTTGCTACATATATACACGAGCTCATTAGATGAAGCCGCAGACAGCGGGAATATATTCTTGAACTTCAGAGTTTGACCTTATACTTTGTAATGATGCATTCATGTATGTTGACTGGCCCAGAACACCTGGGTGAGTGCCTTATTCTGATATCACATTTTCACGCTCTTTACTAATATTCCAATAAGCATATTGCATTATAAAATAATCATTTTAAGAATTGCACTATGAAAGCAACTATTGGGTACCAGACTTCGTACCTGGGTCACAAAATAATCTGCACAACAACCCCCCTTGACATGACTTTACCTATATAACAAACCTCCACATGTACCTCTGAACCGAAAACAAAGGTTTTTAAAAAGAGAATTACACTATGATACCAAGAAAGAGTACTACAAAGTTTAGGGCACTACAACTTTTAAAGTATTTTAAAATAAAAATGCACATTTTAGAAAACACAAAGCTCTTTGTCTATCCTAAAAGCAGATCCTACTCTGACTTCACTCACATCTATTAAACATTCCTAGAAAGTTGGTCTGGAGAACCCAGAGAAGTTCAAGAGTTCCCCCTCTTATCCCTATCCTGAATAAGTGTGGAAGTTATTGCTTATTACTGAGGAAAGAATTTGAGATTGAAAGCAGCCTCTAGTTGCCCAGCTGTGCAGCTTGAAGGAGGAAAGTTACTTATTTTGGTGACTCAGTTTCCTCATCTGCCAAATAGAAATCATACTAAGTGTTTTTTTGCTGTTTTTGTTGCTCACAGAGATGTTATGAAGGTAAAATCGCATAAGAAACAATAAATAACATAGAAGGTTTGAAATCTAATTGAAAGAACCCTAAGATACAAGGATCTGTGTATGTGTGTGGACATGTGCTATATCAACCAACGTGTATTAAGTCCAAATACAGTAGACTTCCCCTGAGGTAAAGACCCTGATGTTATCTGTTGCTCAGATAGTGCTCTCTTTACTTCTGTCATTTGGTAAAAGTCCCAAAGCACTCCAAAACTTCAAAGGTAGTAACCCTTTCCCAAGCATAGTCCTTTTAGTAATGGATAGTCACTAATCCATTACTACATCATAACAGAAGAATCCTGTGGCGAGCCAGATTCCCATGGTAACACAATTAAATCTGAAACAAGAGGTCTGAGCCTTCTGTTCTTCTCAATCTCTTCTCCTACTCTAAATCCCTTAAATTGAATTATGTTTTATTTTTAAGGTTATTCATGGATTATGGTTGCCCCACTAATTTCCTTAGATAGTTACTGTTATAAAATCAATCACGTTGATTTGAAGAAGATGCATTTATCAGATTGGAAAGCAAGCTGGACATACAGAGTTCTCAATTTTATGCCATTGTGCCCTGACTTGCTTCCCAGGGGTAAAATACTCACACATTTCATATTTCATCGGGATGACTTATAGATATGCCTACTATCACTGTATAGAGTAGACAACAATAAATCACTACAGTTAATTAAGTTTAAACAGTATTGCACTTCTCATTCAAATGTCAGAAGATTTATAAGGCAATGCAAAAATCCTAAAAAAATTTAAGAATCAGGTTAAAACAATTTAGGGATACGAATGTGACTTTTTAATCTTGCAGGTCTCTGTGTTTATTCTGTCAAAGGATAGTTTTCTTATATCAGGGGAATTAAAGTAAATTCTATTCAACAGCTTGCCAAAATCTGCCTGAGCTCCATAGGTAATGTTATGCCAGTAAAGAGGGAGAGGGTAAAAAAGAAAATCTGAAATTTTTATCTCTCACATGAAACTATCTCTCTAAAAAGACTCCTAAAATGATATGTTCCTACTTCCATAAAGACAATCTTTGGAGGCCTTGCCACATTTTCAGCAAATTCAAACATAAACCGAGCCCCTTCAGCTAGTCATTCTTCACTTAATATTTTGCACTTAATATTTTGAAATATGATACTATAGAATGTTTTCCAAAATTGGAATAGAGACCAAAATTTTAAAGTAAATACTACCATTCCACCCAGGTAAGGTAAAATAATGTGTGTGTGTTTGTGTATGAGCAAAAAAAGCAAAATATTTTATTAAAAAGTATAGAATATTTTAGTGTAATTGCAGCCATTGAATTTGAAACTTTTTTTGGTAATTTTACAGAAAGTCACACTTCTGCTATTGAGGTTTATTCAGTCATCCTAAGAGATAAACGTGGTGTTTTAAACCAATAATTTCATCCTTAAATTTTTATATATGTTACAGAGATTTGGATTATTTCAGGGTTTCTCTCTACAGTTAGTTACAATAGAATTTCCCATTTGAGCAGCAAAATTCAAGAAGGTTTTTTTTTATGAGTTGATTTCCTTTTTAGAACTTTGTTTTATGCTAAGATGCCTTTCATCAATACGTAGAATACTAAACTATGATTTGGTTACTCAAAAAAATAAAGGCACTCACATGATTGACTCTCTGATTCATAGTAGGAATCAAACAGTTGAACCCAACATAACACATTTTGTTTGCCTCTCTGGCACACACTCAACAACTGACATTTTTCAGAACTGTGATCATGTTGTGTCCATTGATATTTTAAACAAATATTATGTAATGCTTCAAAAAACATGGAGGGTAAGGATGCAGTATTTTTGAGATAGACGACATAATAGTGTGCCATTTCTAAAAAGCATCATAAGGAAACAGATAACAGAGTATGAATTATTTTTCTCCTTCCTCTCTCTTCTCTCTCACATATACCCTCAGTTCTGGTGTCCTGTTCACACAACACATGTACTAGGGGAGGTTCTTTTGCTTCCCAAGAAAACATGCAAGAACAAAAACATCTTTATGAGCAATCTGAAAGTGACCAGTTTTTCTCCTCACCCACAGGGTTAGGAAGACAAGAGATCCAAAGCTGAAAGGAGTATAAATAGCAGGCAGTTCTGGGGGAGTAATGAGAATAACATCGCCCAAAAGACTTAGCTCAGAAGTCACATCCTATACTCTGAAGTATTCTTCACACTTAACCAAGAAAAATTTTTAGCTGGACTAGGTCACAAAATCCCCCAAACTAAGAAAATCATTAGAAGTCCTGAGATTGGTGAGATAAAACAGACATTAATTTACTACTGATTTCTTGGTGAATGCAACACATTTTCCATCAGTATTAGTCCACACAGAACCCATGAGCAAATCAGGAAAAAGCAGCTCCTTTGGGCAGCTACACCTCAGTGAGCACATGGCTATGAGTGGAACTGCAGCTGAATTCCAACATCCTCTTACTGACTCAAGTAGGCAAACTCATGCAGGGTGTAATCTGAACAACTAGACACGGAGATCCTATTTATACAGATCTCTCTCTTTAGTGCTTTACAAATAGTAAGACAAAAGTGATATAACTAGAACTTTTATCTATAGCCATGACATAGTAGGATTGTGTCATAGTGAGATTGTAAAATTGTCTACAGCAAATACCAGGTT
This sequence comes from Pan paniscus, assembly GCF_029289425.2. Classification (NCBI taxonomy): domain Eukaryota; kingdom Metazoa; phylum Chordata; class Mammalia; order Primates; family Hominidae; genus Pan; species Pan paniscus. The sequence continues at coordinate 38,224,937 of NC_073263.2, read as the reverse complement.
AAATTTAGGTGATCATGAAATGTTACTTGATAAAGACTTCTTGTAATAATGTCATCAAAGAGCAACCAAGTAAAGTCTCTCTCCTTGCGGTCACTACCAGGAGAGGGGAATACTTACCACCATCTTCAACTGCAAAATAGAACATATCACTTGTGGCATTAGCCCCTTCTCTTAAGACATAGCATATTTTCATGTCATCAATGTCAGCTAGAAAATAACCAAAAAACAAGATGATTAATTACCAGAGTAAAATTGATTATTCATTATGGTAAATTTTATTGGCTATTAGTTTTCCTATAAACACGTTTAAATTCCTTTTTCCTCCTAACAGAAACAGTGCTGTCTTATTTCTCAGATCTCTAAGCCCCTAGATTTCAGCTGTCCCATGGACACCTGATCCCTCACACAGATAGAGTGCAAGAGTTAGTTTATAATAATAGCAAGGTGTTTCCCCTCCCAGTGGTATTTGCATGTTCATGCACCAAAGGAATGACTGTCTAAATATGGAATGTCAGGCACCGTGACAGGTGGAAAGGAAGATATTTTGAGGCATGGCAGATTTCCTGGCACTCTTGAAATCACATCCTTTGCCTCCCAGTAGGGAACTGGCCCGCAGAGGACACAGCTTTGATCCCCAACACTGGCTAACTTTTCTTACTTTTTGTGCTGTAGCAGGCTATTTTTTAAGCTCTCCAAAGTTTGAGAGAAAAAAATAAGATGATATTTTCAAAAAATCACACACATTGAAATAACTGATGACTCCCTGTTGAGAACAAAAAACATCTAATAAAAGTGGAAACGGGCTGGACACGGTGGCTCATGCATATAATCCCAGCACTTTGGGAGGCTGAGGCGGGTGGATTATGTGAGGTCAGGAGTTCGAGACCAGCCTGGCCAACATGGTGAAACCCTGTCTCTATTAAAAATTAGCTGGGTGTGGTGGTGCGTGCCTGTAATCCCAGCTATTCGGGAGGCTGAGGCAGGATAATTGCTTGAGCCTGGGAGGCAGAGGTTGCAGTGAGCTGAGGTTGCACCACTGCACTCTAGTCTGGGCAAGAGAATGAGACCCTGTCTCAAAAAAAAAAAAAAAAAGTGGAAACCTTTATTCATGGCAGAAAGTTATATTGTCTCAGAAATGTTCCTTATGTTGTTTCCTACTTTATCAAATTCACGTGCATACATTTGTTTTCATTACGAAGACACAATTTTTAAAACTTATTCATCCATCTTACCAGTTCCTTTCCTTAATGATGCCACACATACAACATAATAAGAAAAAAATCGTTTTGTTCTGTGATACTTATAATAGATCATTAATTGATCTGGGCCAATCAGTGAGTTTCTAAGACTACATAAAGTCAAGATCATGGCTAAAAATAGCTATGACAATGATAGGTAATATTTATCTGTCTAGTGTGTGTTCTATGGTTTTTTCATCTCCTAAAAGTTCTAGTAAGTTCATGCTATGGAATTCAAAGGCTTATAAAGAAGACAATGGCTTTATGAAATGTTAATCTCAAGTGAGGCAAGGCATTAGGATGGACCAATGATGCCACAAATTTCTATAGCTCCACTTTACAGATGTAAAATGTGTGGTCTACCCTGGCTCATAAAGTTTTGAAAGGTGACTCATTATTAGGAACACTTGCAGAATGGAAAATCTGATTTTATAGTTAATGGTACCCTCCTGCTAATAGAGGTATTTGGAGGTAAAACATGCCTAAGTCGCTTGATTCTCCCTTAGTACTTCATTTCTTTTTTAAAACAAAATAGTTAATATAGAGATGGGGTCTCACTATGTCGCCCAGGCTGGCCTCAAGCAATCCTCCCACATCAGCCTCCCAAAGTGCTATGATTATAGGTGTAAGCCACCTAGCCGGGCCCCACATTTCTAACTCTACTATAACTTTCCACACTTTCTGCCTAGTTTCACTTTTATCTTTCTGTATGGTTATCTTTCCCAGCAGATGAAAAATTTCTGGGATTTTTTTTTCCTATCTTAACTTCCCACAGTTCTTTGCTTAGGATATTAAAGCAGCAAAGGCGCAAATGTTTCTCAATTTAAAATGAAAAGGCTGAGTAGGTAGATTACACTTGTATCTCTACCTTTGCATGTATGATGTTTCTGCCAGGGTAAGAACTGAAGCCCCTACACAACTCTTTGCCTGTTTACTGTTATAATTCTTAATTGTATAACCTTCACTTTATCAGTAAAAAAATGCAGTAAACTCTGCTGACTACACATCTTTACCACAAGAACCATGACCTCTGGCCATGTGGAGAAGACCCTCTTCCAATGTTCCCACCCCTTCAAATTGCATAAGAAAATCTAAAGGCTCTACTAGGAGAAAAGGCACTGTTTAGCATGCCCAGCAACTGTATCAATGTTTTCTTAAGCGAAATTGTAATCGTTAAGGGATAGTTTCATTGAAATAAATCCTCACTTCAAAACAGAATTTTAAGAACTTTTCTTTTTTCAGATAAAGAAAACATAAATGCAACTATATGGCACTCTGGTACCCAATTTTCCCTCCAAGTTAGGGCATGTGTTATTGATTAGTTGGAACATACTAAAACCTTTTATATTTTTCATATAATTAATTAATAATTCATGGTTCAAAAAAGAGCCTCTAAAAAAAGTAAGTAAAGACTTTTTCTTTACTGGTATTCTAAAGGCACCTCTACAAATAACATAAACACACGTTACATATTTATGTATATATAAATGTATATAACGTCCAGCTTTCTTAAGACACAAAAGTAGTAGAAATATAATCTAATAGCCAAAATGTAATCTTTTTTAAGCAAATATCTAAGAATTATCTAGATTTTCTTCTAGTTGTTAAATATACATTAAATTTATTTCAGTTTATCTACAAAATTATTCCATGAGATTTTTTTGTTTGTTTGTTTTTAATTCTAAGTTCATTAACATATCAGGCAACCACATCTGGTTCAAACTCTTTGAAGACATTTCTGCTTTCCTGAAACTGGCTTATAAATTATCCCACAGAATATATCATTATGTACTTATTGTAGGGAAGAAAAATCCAGGTACTTGAGACATGCAATTTAGATCTGGGTTAAGGGGAACAGGGGCAACTTGGCAAAGAGGTGAAGTTTGAAATAAATAAATGATATCCATAATTTACCTAATTATACATTGTTAACTTTTCATCAATTTAATAAGTTTTAGAAAGGAATTAATTTTTTTCTTCTAGGAACCATTTAGTCAATCAATTTAGGAATAACCTTCTCTGGCTACCTGTGCTAAACTGACCTAATTCAATGCATTGAAAATCCATCAAAATATAGGTTTACCTTATCCCTTCATGATAAAGTAAAAACAAAAACAAATAAAAGGACTGCATAGTCTTCACTCTAAGCACTGCTTTCATTTCTCCTAGTGGAAGAAGAGCCATGGTAGCTTTCTGATGGCGCTTTCTCCGTTTTTTAAATCACTTATCTAATCTCCATAAATAACAGCTATGAATCAAACTCTAGCCTTGACTTGTTTGAATGAGTGCTGTGTGATTGAATACCAACAGCTTCCCTAGTCAATATGTTGGTTTATATTGGAATGTGATAATTTTCCTTAAAAATTCTTAAAAAGTCACATCACATAATAAGCATAACTTCTCTACATTTACAAAGATGACAAAAATTAATCATGGTGACTCAAAGTCAGTAAGAGAAAGAACAACTGCCTATAATGAAATAGCATAATTTTTAGAGTTCAAAATTTCAGAAATAATATTCTAATATTGTGAGCTGTTGGACTTAGTCCACAGAATTTAAATTAAATCATTTGCCTGTCTTCATCAAAACAGTCCTTTTAAAAATCTCTAAATCAGATTTCTTTTTCAGGTCAGAGGAGTAATTTGAAGAACCATTTTCTATTATCTAATATATTCCTTTCATTCTCTTCCCTTTCCATGAAAATAAACCAGTGTAAGATGGCATGGCATCGCTAGCCTCAGAAAGCCTTCACATAAAAGTTTCCTACTGGTCTGGCATGACACTTGGCAGTTTGAGGTTTTCCTGTCCCTGCAGGCCCTGGGAGACATTCAGGCTTTTAGCCAAGAATCAGGAGGTTGGAGTGTGGAGCTATTTGCCAGCACCTCAAACAGAGAAGTAGTTCACTTTAACAGTGCATTTTGCTACTTCCATGTTTATTAAAGCATTTGTTATCTAAGAGTACAACACAGTTGCAGGAAAAGAACACCCCCACTGGGATGCCCTGGGGTTAAGCTCCATCTCTACCCATGGATCCCACATAGGAAAGATCTAGTGTCCATTCTGACATGGTGAGATTTTCATGAAAGCAACCCAAATCCCACTGTAATGAAAGTTGCATGTTCTGCAGAACGGAGCCCTGACTCCCAAGCCAGTATAGTGAATGGGCTTCTCCCTTCCCTCACCAAATAACTCTGCATAGGACACTTGTCCTTTCTGCCTCAGATTGTGTCCACCCACAAAGGAAATTCAGATTAGAAAAATCCTGTTGCCTAAAGACTGCAGGTGCCTGAAGCAACTGTTTTTTGTTACTGTGTTTGCAACAGGTCAGAGAGGAGGTTCACAATGATGAAATAATTTCCCCCTTCTAATATGAAGCTTGTCTACATATCTTCATGCTCTTAATAATGAATTAGATGTATATTTTGGTGATGAACATATTGTTATTTTACACATCTTTAAGTATACTTCCCTTTTTCATGTATATCCTAGTAGTATGCCCTGTAAATATCATTGTTATAACTCTAGATAGGTGTTTATCAATTACGTCTCTGGATGAGTATTTGCCTGTCATGAAATATTATTAACAATTTTAAAAATCAACAAAGTAAATAAATGTAAACAAATCTTCTAGTTACAAAGTTCCTAACAACTATAACTGTGTCAGAGCAATGCTCTTAAAATTTAATCAAAGTAACCTAAGTTTGAAGGCTTTTTTGGAATGGTAATTGATAATGACAGCAATGTGAATAAACAGTATTTAGAAAGCACATCCTTCATTAAGGTGCCAAAATGCTTCATGAACCACCTGCAGCATACAACACAGAGGATGTGTTGGATAGGTATGGCAAATGGAGCAGAATTGGAAAGCCTGCTTCGATTTTAATTCACCAAAGTTCACCTCCTGCTTCGGCAGCCTATCCTTGCCACTTTCAAAATACATCGGTACTCCCTCTAATGAAGGCCACTGAGATGGGAGGTAGGACAAGAAGGGAGCTGTCCTCCTAGGAAAGTGAGTCCCTATATTCTCCCCATCCCCTTTGTTTCCTTTCTTTCTCTTGGACTCTAATTTAATGCTCTGTTTGTGAGGCTTTTAGTGAAGCCACATTCTCAGGAAACAAGGATAACCAAGAAAAGAAACATGAAACATACCTTGTGTGAACTGAGTGATGCTGTGGTTGCCTTTGTCCAGGTTGAGAAGATATCCATGTTGAGGGGCCTCTGTCACAATAAATCTAAGAGAAATGTGTAAGCTGTCTCTGTCCTCCACTTTCAGTATTTTGCTTGTGATCATGAACCCCAAGTGACCAGTGGCTAGAGTGCGAAGTGTAGAGGCCCCCTTATTCACTGCGATTTGGGGGACACTGTTGTCAACAGCCAAGACCTGGATCTTCATCACTTGGGGTCTCCTTGTTTCAAACACCGTATCAGGAAAAACATAGAAGTCTGTATGGGTGCCATCAGTCACTGTGAAGGAGAAGCTATCTTCACTTGACTCAGTGCCATCATGTTTGTAGCTGATTAAGTTTTCATTCAAGTCTTGCTTGGTAAAAACCATGACAGGTCTGGTATTGTTGAATAGGAGATGGCCATGAATAGGCACCTGGGTGATAGTGAATTTCAGGAGCTTGTCAGGAGTATCTCTGTCTTCGACAGTGAGCTCAAAAGGAGTAATCAGCTTGTTTTCACTTTCACTGACAACCAGCTTGTGGATGGTGACCACTGGCTTTTTATTGTCCACATCGCTAATGGAGATACGGAATGTCCGAAAGACAGGGTTACGTCCATCGGTGACTTGAAACTCAAAACTGTCCATTTTCACTTCATCATCAGCTGTGTGGATGTAGTAGATTTTGTTTCCAGCCAGTTGCAGCTGAGTGAAAGACGTGAAGGATACACCAGGCTGATCTGTGCATTCCAGGTGACCTCGCATGGGAGCCCTGGTGATGGTAAAAACCAAGTTTTCATCAGGACTGTTCAAGTCACTAGTGCTTAGTAGGTCTGTTGTAAGAGTGACTTTGCCACCTTCTTTCAAGGACACTCCCTTACTTATCACATCAGGGAAGACAATGTCAATGCTCCCGATGGACACATAAAAGTAACGATCTATGAGGGGATTTATTCCATCAGTCACATCAAATTTAATTAGGTCCCGAATGCCCTCTTGCCCCAAATGGACATACTGAATTAAGTTTCTGTCTACTTCATCCTGGGTAAAATTCATGCCCAGTGTGATATTTTCAAAGGCACCAGTAGGTTTTCGTCTCTGTAATAAGCCATGTCCGGGCCCATAACGAATAATATAAACCAAAGATTTGTCTTCTGAATCTAAATCTGTTGCCATTAATATTTTGTTGTTGATAATCTTGGTATCCCCAATTTCTATTTCTAGTCCATTATTGATAGTCATTCTGGGCGTCTCATCATCAACAGGGATAACTATAATGAGGACCGTCTTTTCCACAGAGTGCTTCCCATCTGTTAGTTTAATCACAAAACTGTCTTCCTGGGTCTCGGAGTCATCATGCTCATAAATAATGCTGGAACTCTCTATGATCTGGTCCAAGGTGAAGCTTTCGACCAAAACCGTGCCATTTATCAGCTGACTCATGATGTGACCATGAGTGGGGAATTGGGTAATAGTGAAAGTTAAATCATCCAGGGGAACATCAGCATCAGCAGCATTGAGAATGGGTGTATCAATTACCAGACTCATGCCTTCCATCACCATAAATTCTCTCATAAACATCTCTGGCTGTTCATCATTGGTGGGAATGATTACAATGGGGAAGAACTGTCTCTCTGAAAAGTTAATGCCATCAGAACAACGAAATACAAATCGGTCCTCCACAGGTTCCACCCCTTTATGGACACTCTGGACATAGTTTATGTGGCCCTGCCTGAGATCTTTCAAGTTGAAAGCACTTATGGCAATCCCTGCTCTTGATTTCTCAGAGCCTGGTGCTGGAGAAATGTTTTCAACATAACCTGAAGTAGGCTGAATAACTATAGTGCACAAGATGTCATCATTCAGGGAGTCGACATCTTCAGCACTTATATGCATTGATGTTATAACACCTTTATCACCTTCCATTACTATCAACTGTTCACCTACAGAGATTTCTGGGGCCTGGCTATCAACAGGCAGGATGGTCACCCATATAGTAACTCCTTGGATAGTATTGCCACCAATTCTCCATTCTTGAGACATATCTGACAGACTCAGGTTAAAAGAATCCGCTTTAGGCAATAGGCCTATCTCACCACTGGTGTGGGTATATACAACAGAGCCCTCCAAGATGTCCCTTTGAGTAAACTGCTCTGCTGGAATGCCACTGACCAAGATTTCCCCATACAAAGGTGGATCTTCCAAGAGGAAAGTCAACATCAAGTCATCAGTTTCCTCATTGGTCCCTTTAATAACATTGGCAGTGATTTCAGTAGCCCCATTTTCTAAGACATCTAGATAGGACTCCAGAGTGCCAGTAGGATGGCTCAGTATGGGCACTTCATCATCCACTGGCCGGACATTTACTCTGAGAGTGATGGGCACCACATGATGTCTGTCGCTGACTTCCAAGGAGCAGCTATCAGTCAGGGACTTGTCCCCATTATGGGCATAGGAAACTCGGCCCTGTTTTATGTCCTCCAAGTGGAAGAGACCCCCTACATGCAGGATCTGTCCAGACACTCTCATGTGGCCATGTTTGGGTGCCTGAGTGAGAGTGAAAGAGATATGGGCAACATCAGTGTCTACATCATTCACGTGCAACTCTGTCTCACTCAGGATGTGGTGACCCTTCTCCTGAATAGTGAAGCCGGTGTTGAGGATCTCAGGTGGCTGGTTGTCCACGGGATGCAAGTAAAGGGTAAAGGTACCTGGAGCCATATTCCCAGCTCGGTCTTCCACCTGGAACTGGAACTGGGCCACTCGAGTAGCCACGCCCAGTTCTTGACCCGGGGGTCTGTAAGCAATTTTATGATGGTTGATCTGGGCTTGGGTAAAATGGGTCACCACGACTGAGGGGTTGTCAGTCAAGACCAAGGTACCCAGTGGGGCTGGCAGGTGATTTTCGTCTGTGTCTGTGGGAGGCTGAGTCACTGTGTAACGTAGTTCTCGGTCATCTGTGTCCAGGTCAGTGTAGCGCAGCCACTTCTTCCTCAGTGGTGTGAGCTGGGATTCCTGTACCACCATACGAAGGGGACAGCCACTGCCCAGCTCCGGAGGGAGGCGATCCACAGGATGGATACGAATCACAAACCGCTGTAGCCCGGACTGATTAGGAGGGTCATGGTTATCCTGGACTCTAAATGTGAACTGGTCTGTGACTGGCCCAGGACTATGGGGCCCAGAGTGTCTGTAGAACAGCCTGCCCTCTGTTATGTCCTGCTGCTGCCACTCTGTCACTGTTCGCTCATAAAATGCCCCCTCCTTCCTCCAAAGGCCTCTGAGAAGCTCCTGCTTCTCATGGGGAGGGTGAGTTTGGCGGAGAAGCAGATGCCCCGTAGTTAAGAAGGGTGACTCCAGCACAAAAAGCAGCAGAGAATCATCTGAATCCATGTCAGTTGCACTCAGGGAAAGGGGCAGGATGGGCACTGTTTCACCCTCTGCCAGTGTCAGCCCCGTGTTGGCATTGAGAACAGGTGGCTGGTCATCCACAGGCACTAAGGTGATGGGGAACAGAAACTGTACCTGGTGCCTGCCTCCTCCATCCACCATGCGAAGCACCAGGTTGTCGCTCAGCGAGCCGTCTCTGTCATCATGCTGGTAGACCACCTGGCCGGCTGCCAGCTCAGCCACTGTAAAGCTCTTGGGAGCAGAGCTGCCACTGGAAGCACCCAGAATGACAAGGTGACCATGCCGGAGCCCAGCCACCACCTCTAGCCGCACTGCTTCTAGGTCATCCTCATCGCTGATGACCAAGTTTTGCGGACCACTGCCTGCAGGGCCTGTGAGGGGCCGAGACTGACCCTCATAGAGAATAAGACCGGTATTCCGGGTGACCACCGGAGCCATTGTGTTCATGGGCTTCACCACTACCATGAAGGCAAAAGGGTCTGAAGCTGCTCCTTCTAGATCCACTACCTCCAATTCCAGTTCAAAGAGGCGCTCCTGGTCGGAGTCTTCAGAAGGGGGCTGGTAGGCAATCTTCAGGAGCCGCAGATCCCTCTGAGTGAAGGAGGAAAGGGGCAGGCTGCGATCATCGGTGCTCACCAAGTAGCCCTGGCCAGGCTGGAATGGAGAAGTAAGGTTGAAGATCAACAGGTCAGAGGGAGACTCAGCATCCTCGGCTGCCAGCATGTCTGGGGTCAGGGCCGTCAGTACAAACTGGTCCACCTCCATCATCATCATGGCCACGAAACTGGGCTTGGGTGCAGTGTTCTCGGCCCCTCGTCGGATCCTCACCAGAACCTGGAAGTGCTCGCGTTTCAAAGCAGGGCTGCCCACAGGAGCCCCTCGTGAACGCAGCTCCACCACCATGGGTATCCAGTCCCTGTTTGGTGAGCGACTGGCGGCTGTGTGGCGATAGCGCACGCCTAGTTCCTGGAAAGCTTTGCAGTCCATCAGGAGAGTCTCCGGGGCGCCTCCCTCTCTGGCTCCTCCAGGGACCTGCGGGTAGTGGATGAGTTCTCCATAGCGAGGCAGCGCGCCCAAGCCGGACAGGATGCCCACGCGGCACTCCTCTGTCTCGGGCTGGAAGGCGAACTCCAGGCTCCGCGCGTCCAGGGCATTGCTGGTCCCCAGCAGTTCTTCCACGACCAGAGGCAAGTTCCGAGTCACAACCTCCAGCTGGGTGAAGACCACCTCCACCTCCAGTACCAGTGGTAGCACTACTGCCCCTCCGGGCGCGTCATAGCGCAGCTGCAGCCGGACGCGGTCCCGAGACGGGCTGCGCGCGCCCAGGTGAGAGTAGCGCACCTCGCCAGGGCCAAAGTCGCACGGGAAGCGCTTGGGACTCAGGCGGCCCGGTCGCTGGGCCAGTGCGTCGTTGTCTAGTACCGAAACCGCGCAGCGGTCCCCGGGCTGCACCTGCAACACCAGGTCATGAAGGGGATCCAGCCAGACTTCACGGCCGAAAGGCACCCGGAGTCCGCGGTTCGCCAGCACTATGGCCTCCTCAGCAGGGACCCCTGCAGCCCCCGCGAGACCAGGGGACAGCAACGCCCTGCCGAAGGCAGCGGGCTGTGCCGGGACGCGGCTTACCAGTGACAGGAGAAGCAGCAGCAGCAGCAGCAGCCGGGGCGGCGGTGGCGGTCCTGGTTGAAAGCTGGTGGAGTTGCCTGTCCGGCGCGAGGATAACCCGGGAGTCCCGGCTGAGTGCATGGTCCCGGTGTTCGGACTTGGACAGGTCAGCCTGAGAACATGCGAAGTCAGTCCCCGGGCAGACAACAAGAGACACCGCCGGGAAGTGCCAGGAACTCCGCGCGCTGCCCGCGGGGTCCTCCTGTAGCCGGGGCTGGGCCAGAAGGATGGCAAAGTTGCGCGGCGCCGCCCGGGCTGGAGCCGCAGCCGAGGAGCCGAAGCCTTCCCAGCCCAGTCCAGCTCCGCCGCTAGCGCCTCAAACGCGCGGAGAATTGAATCCCTCCACTTCTACTTTCCAGGTCCCCGGACCCTGGGCTTTGAGGGAAATCCCTCCGCTCGCACCCCCTTACTCCAGTCCTCCCAGGTGGCCAATCGTTGGTCGGGGGAGGAGGCGCGGAGCTGAGGGTTGGGTAGTAATTTCTGCCAATCAGCTCTTAGAGGCCAAGGCGGGGAAACTGCGGGGAGGGGAGGAGATAGAGGCGCAACAGGTTGTCCTGGAAGTGAGGGGAGAAGTGGCCCGGAGTTGCCCACCCCTGCTTGCGCTACCCTCTGGGCTGCTATTAATAGATCTGGTACTCCTGCAGAGGAGCCGGAACACACTGCTGTGCTGGGTTCACTTCATCTGCCGGCGACCGAGGGTTACCCATTTTAGCCACCCCCACCCCTCCGCCTTAGTCAATGAAATCCCGCGCAGGGCATGGCCATTTCCCAAGGAAACTTGCAAACCCAGGGGAAAGTTAGACGCAATGCTTTTTGAGTTTGAAGCGAAACCCAGAGCCTTTGAGAAGAAATTCTGGGGCATATTTGCAAAAGGACAACTGGAATTAAAAGCCATAGCTAGAGCAGGTTGCACTCCAGCCCAACCCCCTTCGGCGCGCCCAGACGCTGCCTTCTCCTCGTGAATTACAATGGGCACAGTCCTCCGATTGGTGAGTTTTTAACAAGCCCCTCCTTTGCAACCGAGGTTCACAGAGTAAAAGGGAAAAAGGGCATTTGGAATGCGTGAGAAATGCAGTCTGATCAGAATTGCTAGTCTTGCACCAAAGAATAAATTCTAGGGAATGTGGCCCCAGGCTCTCCCAAATCCGACTCTGTTAGGGTAGCTGTCATTAGAGACGTTCCTGTTCTCTTCGCAGTAATTAGACCAAGCACAAACTAAATCTACTTGTCAGCATCACATTTCTTTGCATGCCACGAAAATTGATAAATATCCGGAGGGCACACTAAAATAGTTTAGCTCTCATTTCAGCCAACAGCTTTTGAAGTCAGAGCTTGAGCTCTTCCTGCCCCCTTGTGTTTGTTTGGTTTTAGTAGTGTGTAGATTCCCTTTCTAAAAGGTTTTTTATCAACTCTCCTCCCCCCTCAAAAAAGACCCCTTGTAATTTAAACTTAATCATTTTCGGATTGGCTCCTAAGCAATCATAGTCAGAATGTTTTATTTAGGATAATATTTTTTTTCTCCAGTAATGCAAATCTGATTGCTAACAGGAGCATAGAATTGGAGTAATAGTCATAATTAGCCATAATTGCCCTTTTCCTGCTCCAAGGGATTTTGAATTTGGAAAAGAGGGAAATATAAGAAACTGTTAATGTCTTTTTACATTTCAGTCTAAATTGAAGCTAGAAGGTGCCTATGGGAGTAATTTCAGTAAGAAGTGCCTATCCTTTTAAGCCTTTGTGTTTTCAGCTTGAGCTCCTCCAGACCAGGATTTTGATCCTTGCTTGACACAGTTACAGCTATTTTCCAGGCTGCAGCACAAACTCTGTACATAAGTATGGCTGGGAGATGCCAGATTCCTCTCCATGAAACCTACTGAGTGGTGTCTGTCTCCAGGAGTCATAGACAGGAAGTTCTAAAATCTTTCAAAAAGAAGCAAGAGATCAATTTAAAGGAGTCAGTCATCCAAGCAAGTGTGCAAGCACGCAAACAAGTAACATTTAGTTAATTAAATATTAATTAAGATTATTATGTGTGCTGTGCATTGTTTGAGGAGCTTTTAACTACAACTTAGAAACTGATGGATACATTTCACAATTTATTACAAAATGAGCATCCAGGAGCATAGAAGGGATGTGGCCCTTACTTTAAATACATTAGAAAATCCCCCATCTAACTCTTTACCAATTTCCTATTTGCTTTGTCATTATTATTTTATAATTTATTCTGATTATTTATTATCACATACAGAATTCAAAATGTGGAAACATGGGGGGAAATTCTGCTATTTCCTGTTCCAAATTAAAACAAATAAGATGCCAAGTAAACTAGAAAACCAATTTCAGAATATGGCTCTTTTTATAGTAAATTTCAAATTCTGGTTGTGTGTTTGTATTGAAAAATGTCATCTGGAAGCAAAGTGGCCTTATCCAGGCATTGTGACCCTGGGTAAATTCTGAGCAGAACCAGACTAACAGCTTGACCCTTGATGCTTCTTAGTGGCTCCAGGGTTTTCCTTTCCTCCTTTTAAAGTCCAACTCTGTTTGACTTGCAAGCAATGATAAGATCAGCATTTGAAGTATGATAGTATGCCTCAAGGGCAGAGTTCAATATTTTGTTTCATGGTAAGAAAAATACAGGACCACATTTATTTTTACATAGCCTAAGGAAATCAATAAACTATAATCTTTTTGACTTTTTAATTTAGTCTGCCTTGATTGAAGTGATAGAATGATTTTTAGAGATTATTATTATTTTTTGGTAAATGCCTTAGTTATTTGTCTTGTAAATCAAATAGAAGGTAACTCAAACTATCATTTGGCTAAATATATTTTACATTGATGATCATTGACAAAACAATGAGATGTCAAATTTTCATTTGAGAGCAAATATTATTGATGAAAATCATCTCTGTTTAGGCTCATAGTTCAGTGTTAAAAGATATGAATGCTAAAATAGCAAGAAAATTATTATTTTACAGTCAGCGTTCTCAATATCACTCAATATCATGAGGAATAAGTTAGCAAATGTGATTTTTTTTTTTTTTTTTTTTTACAAAATTCGAGCTTAACACTTCACTTCTTACTTTCTTAAGCCTTATAACGCTTCCTATACATACCATGGGCAAAATATTCCTTAAAATACATTCTGAAATTTGTTTGCTACTTTAAAGTCACACCAAAATGTTGTCTCATATCAACTTAAAGTTAAAATTATTGATTACTAAAACTCACAGACTAAGATTAAGCACTAGAGAACTTGTTTTCTAAAATAAAGGAAGCAATGTAATTAATTTATGATTCAGGCAAGGTATTTAGGTGGAAATACGATGGTAGGTCTAGGACTGGAGGTCAGACTGGAACTAAAAATACATCTAGTTAAATTTTGAGAATTATAGCTTTCATTATATAGTTTATTTCATTTTCCTTATGCTTCTCTACTGGATCATAAGATTCCAATAGAGAAGATTGCCTTATAGACACTTTAAAAATACCTACAGATGAATTATTGAAGTTTCTTGTGAAACATCTTTATTCATTCTCAACAAATGTTTATTCTTCAATGGCATCAAAACCATGGTTTGACTATAAACCCCTCAGAGCAGCACTGAGGGGTGAGGACAAACAGCTACGGACTCATTAACCATATATGCAAAGTGGAAATGAAGAGAAAGGATCATTTTTTTCAAACACCTTTCTCTCTTTTCTCTCTCTCTGTGTGTGTATTTTTTAGATTTATTTCTTATAATTTAAACGAAAGATTAGAATGTTTCATTATAATAAATGATAATATACCTATCAATTATATCTATTGGTTATTAGTTTTCATTTATCTGTATTTCCAGTCTTTCTAGTTGCTCCATCTTTGATTACAATTATGCTTAATTTTTCTCATCTGTAGAATAGCATTCTCCCTTAACTAAGATAGCCCCGCAATCTTTGCACACATCTGTGTCTTTCAGAATCCTGTGAATCATGTACATCTGCTTCTTCAACTTTTTCATCAAACTGACTCATGAACCTTCTATAAGGTAACGTCACAAGTTACCTTGACCACAACTCCTATCTCTCTCTCCAGTCCATCAAGTTGGGGAAAATCTGTTTCCACAGTGTATCTTACAACTGTCTTCTCTTTCCACTACTGTCTGTCATTATCCTAGCTCAGTTCACCATTATTTTTCATCCAAGTTACTTTGAATTATAACCTCTCATTGCTTATTGAATGAAACTCATTCTCTTCATCTTTACATTCCATACTAAACTACAGATTTTTTTGTGAACACACCAACTGTCTTGCTTCTAGACCTTTCCTCATCTCACATGTTTTTACCTTTGATTTTTGGTTCACTCTGCTCTTTTTTTTTTTTTCTGTAACATTATCCCTGTCTGTCCTTGGGAATCAGTCAGCCTTACAGATCATTTAATACTTCCTCATTTCATATTAGAGGAAACAGAGACAAGGAGGTTAAGACCTGGGAATCAAGCTGAAAAGAATGAGAGATTCCTGATTCCAAGGACTGGTGTCTATATCCTACATTATGGACAGTTTGACCTGCAAGGATGATGTCAAATCCTTCCTTTTCCGTGGAATCTTTGTCATCTATGCACTTTAATACAAACTGCGCAACTTTTAACTGTTTTTCACCACCTTCTTCCTTTTGCACCAACTCCATTGTGTATTTCTCATGTGAGGCCACTCTCTGCTACCATAAGCTGTGTTACACTTGCCTGTGTTCTTGTGCCTGTTACTATTTTGAAAGCATCTTGAGCTCACAGACTGCATCTTGCTCATCCTTTAACTCCATAAAAGCCTTAATAAATACTTGTCACATTAAATTCGATTACAGTTTATTCTTTCTCAAGTACTTTCAGTTTAAATAAAACTCAGCCAGATTTCACAACAGCTTTGTGAGGGAACCAAGCATATTATTCAGTTTTCTTAGTAACAATCAACAGAAACTGACTTTGGCTGAATTAAGCAATAGAGAAATGAAAATATATTGGATAGTTCCCATAATTCCTGGAAAGACTCAGGATCTCGGAAGATTGAGCATAAAGATCAAAACAAATGAACAGGAACCAGAAGTTGAGGCCACCCCAAGTAATGGTCTGGTGGGTACTGCACTGTGGTCTCTGCTGGACACTGGGCCCTGCAGTGACCCCTACTCTGGCCAGCACCTGGTATGAGTCAGCAGCCCTGAAGCTTCTGTCTCTGTTGCTCTTGGACTCTGTATGTCACTGTAGCCACTGACCAAATAAACATTTCCCTGTCACTGGGAATTCAAAAGTCTAAGCAGGATGGTATTATTCAAGCTTAAGTCATAGGCCTATGCCCTGGCTGCCCAAAACACAGGAGAACAAGGAGTAAGTGTTGGCCTTTTGGACTCCTAGTGTTGAGTGGCTCCCCTACCACTAAGAATCCTGCTATGGCAGTTTCTCACTTCATGGTGGGGGAGAGCTTTAATTCAGGGAAGCGCAACACAATCATGACTCATCATAACAGGACAAGTATGAACATTAGCATTTTATATTTGAGGAAACTGAGACATCACAGGGTTCAGTAATTTTTACAAGTTTGCATAAGTATGGATGAAATTAGAATTAAATAAATTAGTTAGATAAAATTAAAGGACTTGGAATTTAAGTCATCTAACTACTACTTTGCTGCTGGTCTGTTCTTTCTTTTCCAAAATTATATGACAAAAATAACTTTTTTTTTTTTGAGATGAAGTCTCGCTGTGTCACCAGGGTGGAGTGCAGTGGTGCGATCTCAGCTCACTGTGACCTCCGCTTCTTGGGTTCAAGCAATTCTCCTGCCTCAGCCTCTCGAGTAGCTGGGACTACAGGCACACGCCACCATGCCCAGCTAATTTTTGTACTTTTCGTAGAGATGGTGTTTCACCATGTTGACCAGGGTGGTCTCGATCTCTTGACCTTGTGATCCACCCACCTCGGCCTCCCAAATTGCTGAGATTACAGACGTGAGCCACCGCGCCTGGCCTGTTCTTTCTTTTACAACCTGAAATATACCAGTTTTTACTTTCAAGAAAATTTGGCAAATCCTTCCTATTCTTTTCTTATGCAGAGAAGGGGTGACTGAGGACTTCAGCAAGGAGCAAGTTTCCTTGGAGACTTATCTTCTGACAGGCTTTGGAGGTAGGAATTACAGGATGTGCACAATTGGGAAACTACTCAATCCACACAGCTGTGAAAACCCTTCATATTGAGGAAAGTCATAAAGGGAAGAGGGAAGGGAGGAAGGCTGGGTCATCGTGGCTGCAGAGACCTGAGCAGAGCCAGCAATAAACACTCAGTGTGAGCTGAGTTTCAGCATAAAAGGCTTGACTTGCTTCCCTTTAAAATAGTTAAGTTTTCCCAAACGTCTGATGATGCCATTTGTTAAGATCTTTTTGAAGCCAATGATCCTGGGGCATTAATATTCCTGGATTTTTCACCTGTAAGTTTTCAAACAAAATTCAGTACAAAGGAAAATTTAAACACCGTTTAAACAAGAGACCACCACTCAGCTGAGCCCAGAAAAACTAAACAAAGAACAAATAAGGAAAAAAAATTATCTTACCGAAATTTACATTACAAATTTTAAAAATGATGAGATAATTTCTGTAGGTTTCTTGCAGCAATCCTATTTTTGAGTCTTATTAACAGGCCTCCACTGTAATACCTATAATGTCCTTGGGAGATGAATTGTGGCATTTGACGGAAGACCCTCTGAGGTAGAATGTTCTCTCCTTTCTACTTGTAACTTCAGGGAAGTTCTGTAAAGCAGAGTAATCTAAGGGATATAACTTAAATTTAGAAAGAAAATTGTGTTTTAATATGAGGCTAATGTGCACATACTTTTAGAGAGAAAACTCTTATTTTATAGCTTCAGAAGATAATTATAAAGCTATAACACAGAGAAACAATTGCAGATTTATTGTCAGAAATTATGGTTTAAGATGAATCAGTTCTTGAAGATAACTTCATTGGTAAATTACTGAAAAAGTCCTTAAAATATTCTTGTTTCCATTTTTTTTGGTTTATGAATTAACCTCTAGATTAATTATCAGTAATTTTCCAGCCCTCTCCTAGAAAGATGCCTGCCTTGTTCATGCTGGTGCCCTATCTAGGATCTCAGGCAGTGTTCCTAAATTGCTTCCAAGAAGCTTAGCCAGTTCCCCAATCCCCTGCCTTCCTGTCTTGACTTCAGCCTATAACTTGTGCCACCTAGGATAGGTGGTCATTCGGCTGCTGCTAGAAATCTTCTAGTGGAAAGAAGCTTGCTGCTCCAGGTGGAAGCCAGGCTCATTCCTAAAACACTATAATTATTAGAAACACCATCCTCTATAAAGGCAAAACTGCCTCCTGTGACTTCTATGTGTTCTCTTCTCCAACATGAAACAGAATCTATCAACTCTGTCTTCTCCAGGACAGCTCTTCAGGTTTTCCAGGTCAGCAATCACATTCTCATCGTGTGACCGTATCTCCAGACTAAACATTGCTGCTTTGTTCAACTGTTCCTTGGGGCATGTTTCCCAGACCCTCATAATTTTGTTTGCTCTGCTTTTCCAGTGTCTCCTTTAAAAGGTGGCACCAAGACCCAGGTAGCTAAGCTGAGATTTGAACCCAGGTAGTACAGATGCCATGACTGGGTTCTTCTACACTAGACTCCTGTCTGTCAACATAGTTGGTCCATTATTTGTGTTTCAAAGATATATCCAAGTGAAATAAGCTCCATTATTCTATTAAACAAATTTTGAAACAGCAGAAGGAAATTAGTTGGAAAGATCTCCAGCTCCATTTTTACCTCTTAAGTTCTCAGAAAAACAAAACAACAACAAAAATCAAAATTAAAAGGAAAAGAAAACCCACGAGTCCCTCAGCACCCAGATCTGGAAGAACTTGGTGAAAAGCAAATGGAGACAAACGTTTAATGCCACAGCCTTCATGAGATATAGGAGAAAACAGCATCTTGTCGGCAGCCTGGACAGTTCAAACGCAAGTGTCTCCAGCAGGCTGTTTGTCGGGCCAAGAAGACTGTGCGCCTGGAGTCTTCCATGCTCTTCATTTCTTCTTCATTCAGGGACTCAGGAATCAGAGCTGAGCGGAGACCCAGGCCTAGCACTGGGACGACAGTGCACTCTGGAAGCAAATGACTGGCTCTGGAGGTGTGACCCGGGGACGGAGCCAGGGAAGGAGACTTTGGAAGGTCATCCGTGTGGTATTTTGTACTGTAATTTCTGAGTATTCATTTTTCACAAACTGTACTGACTCAGGGGGAGCTGATTTAATAGGATCTGCTGCTGTATAAATGAATCTTCCAAAGCTCAAGAAAAAAAGGAAAATTAAAAACGTGACTAAGTTATGGAGGGTGTACATGCTGTTATCAGAATTGTTGGAAAGGAATTAATTAATTCTTAGTATATTAGTTCCCTCTTGAAATGGGAGAGAATATTTTTATTCCTTTGAAACAGTTATCGTAATGTCAAGAATTTATTCTAGGAACTAATCCAAAAGTGAAATGAATGCTATACAAAAATGTTTATGGTAGTATTATTAATAAAAGAGAGAAGGCACACAAAAAAACTAAGTGTCTCAAAGAAAATGGAAAGATAAATTAAAATTTAATATTGATTCATGGCCAGGCGCGGTGGCTCACACCTGTAATCCCAGCACTTTGGGGGCCCGAGGCAAGTGGATCACCTGAGGTCAGGAGTTTGAGATCAGCCTGGCCAGCATGGTGAAACCCCGACTCTACCAAAAATACAAAAAAATTTAGCCGGGCGTGGTGGCACATGCCTGTAATCCCAGCTACTTGAGATGCTGAGGCAGGAGAATAGCTTGAAACTGGGAGGCGGAGGTTGCAGTGAGCCAAGATGGCACCATTGCACTCTAGCGTGGGCAACAAGAATGAAACTCAGTCTCAAAAAACTATATATATATGTATATATATATATATATATATCCATTATATTGGTATGTATATATTTGAGATGATAATTATGTGAGGAAAAGACACAGAAAATTTATATTAAGTATGCATTCCTATGATTACAATCTATGAATTATGAGATACAAACAAGAACTGGATGAACAGGCAAAAAAAAAAAAATCATTGGCCTGTACTGATGGCTTTGTGGATAACTATTTTTTCTTTTTAGTTACCACCTTTGTTAGATTTATAACAAAACGTGTTCTAAAATTAAAGAGTTAAAAGTTATATGCTGATAAGGGCATTATGCTGATAAGTCCACAATGGACTCCATATATGATGGTAGTCCCATAAGATTATAATACCTTATTTTTACTGCACCTTTTCTGTGGTTAGATGTGTTTAGATACACAAATACTTTCATTGTGTTATAGTTACCTATTCAGTACGGTAACATGCTATACAGGTTTGTAGCCTAGGAACAATGGGCTATACCATATAGCCCAGGTGTGGAGTAGGCTATAACATGTAGGTTTATGTGAATACACTATAATATACACACAATGATGAAATCGCCTATCAATGCATTTATCGGAACGTATTCTCGTCATTAAGCAATGCATAACTATATTTAGATTTGTCTTAAAAGCTGCACTAAATTATCTTGAAAGGTGAGTGGAAGCCCCACCCTAGAACTGAATTTGTACAACTCAACAGGTTTAAATATATTTGCTTAAGACAGATATTGATCATGCTACAAACTATTTCTTTCTCTCCCTTCTTTTAAGACATTGGGTCCCACTTTAGGAGCAATAGTTATGATAAAACCTCATATGCAATGTGCTTTATCAATGAGCTAGGTTTTGATACTTTGCTGCCAGAAATGTACACATTCTCTCACCTATTATAAAACATTAGTGGGCTGCTTCTATCACATTTATAAACCTTTAGTGTTAGTAGAGTAAATAACTTGTCATTGAGGGCACAAAATAAAACATCATTGGTATTGCTTCCTAACAAATATCAGTGTTTGTATATCTTTACTCAATGGATATATTTACATATGAATAAGATTTTTCAATCAAAACACATTCAAAATAATGTTATTTATTGGGATTAAAAAAACTCCAGAGAATAATATGTATGTGGCACACTATCTTAGCTGGGCATGGTGGCAGGTGCCTGTAATTCCAGCTACTAGGGAGCCTGAGGCAAGAGAATTGCTTGAACCCGGGAGGTGGAGGTTGCAGTGAGCCAAGATCGTGCCATTGCACTCCAGCCTGGGCAACAAGAGCGAAACTCTGTCTCAAAAAAAAAGAGAGAGAGAGAAAGAGATATTGGAAATAATTTTCAGATTGCTAATGCAGTTATTTGGCAATATCTAAAAATAAGTACAAGAAGGGTTTATTACATCTCCTTCCTCTTCCTTTATATCCATTTATTGGATGTGTGACCTTAGGAAAGTTACTTAATTTCTGTCCTTCATATTGCTGGATTTTTAAAAATGATTTTTAAAGAACAAGATATGTCATCTTAACCCTATGTTAAGAATTAATATGTTTATGTTTATATTTTGTTTTCGAATGTGAGCTATAAAACATAACATAAATATCCCAAGATTTTGACTAAATCTCAGCCTTTTTCCCAAAAAATTCTTACTGAATTTGAATCGTTTAATAAATTAACAACCAATTTGCAATATTTAAATGTGTAGATATACAATGCACTATTAAATTTTTAATATGTAATTAAAATTGTTCCTTAAGGATTTGTTATTGAAAATTTTAAACTCTGGTTTAATTCAGCTTTGTCAAAATATGTGGATATATTAGTCATGGTTCTCCAGAGTGACAGAACCAACAGAAGATCGATCTATCTATCTATCTATCTATCTATCTATCTATCTATCTATCTATCTACCTATCTATCTATCTATCATCTATCTAAATACAGATATTTATATCTTCTATGTGTGAATGCCTGAGAACCAAAAGAGCCAATGGTAAGTGTTTCCTTTGGAGTGCAGGAAAAAACTATTATCTTAGCTCAAAAACAGGAAGAGAGTGAATTCTCCCTTATTCCACTTTTTATTCTATTCAGACCTTCAATGAATTAAATAAGGCCCACTCACACGGGAGAGGGCAATTTCCTTTACTCAGTCTACTGATTCGGTTATTAATCTCTTCTAGAAACACCCTCACAAACACATCTATAATAATTTTCAACCAAATAATCTGGGTACCTCATGGCTCAGCCAAGTTGACACATAAAATTAACTAATACAAGTCAACCATTTGTCATCTTGGTATCCATTCACATCTCTTTAAACCATATATAATCTCCAAATGAAGAAAATAACCAGATTATAATTCCACTTAACATGATACAGGTATCCTGTGTACGACTGAAAACTCAGATACAGGTATCCTGTGTACAACTGAAAACTCATTAACCCTTTCCTTAGAAGAGGTGGTAAAGTCCTTGAATGATGTAAAATTAACAATACTTAAATTTTATGATATAAAATTGATCTATCTTATATTACATGGTGAGGAAATAAGAGAGGAAAGAAAAAGAGATTTGCTACATATATGCACATACAGACATACTTATAACAAAATAAGGAAGAAATACCAGTGACAATTAATCCTCACTTCTGTAACTGGTCATGTGGTCATAGATGGTATTTATACCTGTTTTTTTTTTTTTTTTTAACTATCTATTTTGTATTCCTCAGCCAGTCATTATTCTTTGTCTAATGGAGTAACCCAAACTTTCATTCTAAAGTGTCTGGGCCATTAGTAGTCCTGTGTGCATTGGTTGTTGTAGTTTTCTATTGACCTCAATCATAGGGTATAGTAATACTAAGAGATGCCCTAAGGGATCTTCTCTACTCTTGACATACTCTTCCTTAACTCCGTTGTGAAGTGGTAGTCCAATTTCCCTTCCGTAGTCAAGATCAGTCATCCCATCAACACAGTCATCCCTACTTTGCCTGTTGATTCAAAGGCATGAGAAGTTCAAAGTGGCCAGGTGGCAGTCTTAATTTCCTCTTCAATGGCATCATTATCTCTCTCAGTGGAGGCTTCTTCCAATCAGAACTAAGACCTCTGGGCCAGCAAAGCCTAAGATCGTGGGAATAGAAAGCAAAAATTTTACTAGTGGGTCACTAGGTTTAATAGTGAGTGATACCACTTTTATTTCTATCCCTTGATTCCTGGACTTGAATTCTTGAATCTTGACTATCACAGAGCTCTTCAAGGATGCTGGAGCATCACTCACAGATTTATTTCTCACATTATTGGTTAAAGGTATGACTTTGTCAGTGTGGGTGAGTAGGTCTTAAATGACCAATCCACTCTAACAGTGTGATCTCCTGATGCTTTTGAATCACTTCCTCTGTGTTAAACCAAGGCACATTAAGCATTTTTAGTTCACTCACTGTGGGCTGCCTTTTGGTCCATGTTTCAGCCACTCAACCAAACAAACTCTTAGAGCCCTTTCTAACTTCCTAGGATGAAACATTAAATGCAGAATCTCTACTTAGTGAACCATTATCAACAAATTTGGCTTGATCCGACTTCATATTCCTTCCACCATTATCCAACACCATTTTTATGCATTCCCACACATGTTCCTCTGGATTTCTGCCTGTATAAAATGGAAAATCCACATAGTTATTTTGGAGTGCAGCACACCTCCTCATGGGTCACACTTTGTACTTCACCTTTAGGGTAGAAAATAGATTTCACAAGGAATAGAAGTGGAACTAGTAGGGCTAATGAAACTCAACATGACCATAAGCAAGAAAATTTGACCCCAAGTTTTTCCCAAAGAGCACACATTAATGTAAATGTGTACACACCCACATCTACTGTACTGTCATCAAAGGAAAGAAGGCTATAATTTTATAAAAAGGCTGTTAAATTTCTTTGATCTTTTCCTGATAAAAAGCTATTACGCTGAAAGATATTCATACCGAATTCTGGTTATAGATCATAGCTGTAATGTCTTAAACACCAGTGAACATTTTTTTCCAGCTATTACACTGTTACTTTAGACTTTGAAATAAAATAACATTTTAAAATGTGTATCTTGCCACTTAAATTATAAAAGCAGCCTTCTTCTTTTAATTATGTAGCTAAACAAATATTTTTTGACATATTGATACTTACTCTTTCTAATTCCTCAAGATTTCTTCTTGTTGATGTCTGTCTGGCTGCATACTTGGGTATAGCTTTAGAGTGTGGGTGGATGGATTTTGCAAAAATATGCATTTAAGCTAGATGAATCTTAACTCAGGAAAAAATAACGTATCATTGGGTTCTGTGTTTTATCTAGAAAAACATGGCTTTTATCGGGTATGCTGTTAGAGGTATACGATGTAAAAGAAATTGCCGTTTTACCTTCAGCCATGATGGGATATTTGACTTCAGCTATTTACTGTCCATGTTCCCCAGAGCATGTAGCTTACAATATTCACAATATTATTATATTCCCAGACATGCTACTGGAGGTGCTTCAAAATAATGCCTTAGATGCTGGGTCTGCTACAATGGTCCCTGTAGGAGAATATTACAGAAATAATAGAAAAAGATACATACGTGCATATAAAATATATAAACATATATTTTATGCAATAGAAATAGTAAAAAGTTAATAAAACCTTTCTTACTTTGAGATGGTATTACTCTGATGTCACCTGGGAATTATGTGACTGAAAGTGCTTGTGTATTATAACTGTAAATATCAACATATTTTGGAAGTGTTCTGGATAATATTAGAGAGAAGGAAACCAGACTATTAAAAGAGCTAGTTAATGTCTCTAAATAAAAATTGATTCTAAATATGGCTTCTTTCTTGAAGTATGTTGCAAGTCCTAAGACTGGTTATGTGAATAAAAAAAAACTATTGAGATATCAGAATTCATTTGACTCCTCCAATATAACATAATTATTATTTTTCCAATATCACTGAAAGGGCAGATTAGGTTTTAGTAATAGAAAAATCTGGAGAAGTGGTGGCTCTGATTTACTAAGATTTTACAAACTAGAAATAAAAATCAGGCAATCCAGTAGAGACATATAAAATGTCAATATTCCACTTTGCTGATGGCATTCTGCATCAGTGGCTCATTGACAGAGTCATACATTACATGTATAATGCTAATTAGCTAGAGCAGGGATTCTGTGCTCCAGGCTTATTCCTTCATAGGCTGACTTGAATTATAGGCAGTTCCCAGGGCATACTGACTTTATGAGACACAGAATCCATCACAATGCAGTGGCTTCTTCTGGGAGGGAGAGTGGTGACCAGAGTCCATCACAGAGGCATGGAGACCGTTAGGTAATAAGGTGACTGGTCCTTCTTAAAGGAATGAGAAGTAATACTCTCTTTATGGAGGGTGGATGGGTCAGCATCTTCTCCTTATAGGAAAGTAGAAAAGAACATCAGGGTTGAGGCAGACCATATCTGGTTCATAACACACTATCTGATTCATAGCAAGTATTCAGTGAAGGTTTGCCAAATGAATATTGTATACATGTTTTAGAGGCTGAAGTCATAAAGATAAACGAGCAAAAAGCTCTGTCCTAAGACTCTCGCCACTTCACTGGGGAGAATGGCAAACAAACCAATAGTGAAAAAACAATGTGGTAAATATTATAAGACGGCTATGTCCTGGGTGCAGTGGAAGAACAGTAGAGGGAAACATTCTCTCTACCTGTGGGGGGAACCAGACAAGTTTTCACAGCGAAGACAAAAACTCAACTGAGCCTTAAGTAAGGGAACCATAAACAGTCATCAAGGAGACAGATAGGAAGGGCATCTCATTGCTGAACCTGAGGTCTCCCTGACCAATTCACATACTTGCTACTGGAGTTTAGCTGGATACCTGCCCTGCTGAGTCTCTGATCACAGAAATACCTTAGAGTATGTTCTCAGTCTCCCCTTAAATCAATGCAGCTGGTGCCCTCTCTCTCCTTTCTCCTGTATTGATGTACTGCTTTAAGCTTTGTTCACTCTACCCATTTTTTTTGCTTAGTGCTGCTCATGTTCTGTCTAGCCTGATCCCCCACCTATGAGCTATTTTTGACAATGGATTTCTTTTCACTTTTCCAGTCTCAAGAATAAGAGTTTATGATAATTGTCACTGTCAAAAACCCATGGTGACAGGTACATTGTGACTTGAAAAAACACTGTAATATTTAGGGAGAAATGTGTTACATTGAGGTAGAAGTATTTATCTATGCATTCAATAAAATTAATAGGTACATACTTCTGTACTCTAACAGGTTGTAATTGTTGAAATAGTCTTTACTACATAGTCAACTGTGAATTCTTTCTTTGAAAATACCTTTTTCATCCCCCACAGTTTGGAATATTGTTCAAAAGCTCTGATGAGTAACTCTTCTGTGTCAGACACTGTTCTTGCTGCAAAAGGATAAAGTTACTTAACTGACTCCCTCCTTTGCTTCTTGCACTAACTCAGTTGTTCTCAACCAGGGCAATTTTGGCCTCCAGCAGATATTTGGCAAGGTTTGGAGATATTTCTGGTTCTCACAATTGGTGGAGGAATGCTACTGCTCTCTAGTGGGTAGAGGCCAGGGATGTGATAAAGCTTCTTCAATACACAGGATATCTCCTGCATAACAAGGAATTTTCTAATCCTAAATGGCAGTACTGGCACAGTTGAGAAACTCTGTCCTAGCCTTGTATAGAGAATGCTGTTTTTGCTTTGTACAGATCTCCAAGGTGCACCCATCTCCTAGCAGTTGTGAGTATTGGCTGGTAAACATTCACACCTTCTCTTTTCTCAGAGAATTACCCCTATCCAGCCAGGAGCCCCCTCAATAGAGTGGCTAAGACTCTCATCAGACCAAAGCCACCATCAGACCAAAGCCAATGAGACCAACTCTGTGGGGTAATTCATACTTCAGAGCTTTCCTGTGGGATCACATTGAAGCTAGTCTCTATTTGAGACTGTATTCTTGCTTAATTTTTCCCCTGAACTGTGCTGCTTCTGTCACTTCCAATTTTCTGAGCTCTTCCTCAATAAATTGCCTGGGCAACGATCCCTATCTTGGGCTCTGCTTCTGTGAAACCCAACCTGAGACAACTTGACTTGAATAAATTAAATGCTAAAACGTGGCTTCCACATTCTTTACTCTACATTGGGGGTGATAGATTCTAGACTTTGATAGTAACCTCATTTTCTTCAGGTCTCACCTGATAAAGGGTAAAAATTAGATTATTTTTGCATTGAGACACTACTGTCTCTGAATCAATTCCTCTCTCATAAACCTGTCCTCATCTTCTAGAAAGCCAGAAAAGGATCCCATTAAAATTTATCACTATTTTGAGAATCTTTGCCAGTGTCTCACATATAATCCCTATTTCTGTGTACAAGATCTTTTCATGACATTTGCTATTGGTGTCCTCTATGTGATCTTTGATTCTTCACCCAGAGTACCATCTCCTAGAACCTTTAGATGCCAATATGATTCTGCCTTTTACTGAGGCATTCACCTACCTACCCATTCACCATTCAGCCTACCACTCGCCCATCTGTGTACCCGTATATCCATCCATCCATCCCTGCATGCACTCACATATTTATTCAACAAGTGTGAAGAGTGTATTTTCTGTGTCAGGCAGCAGGAATGCAACAGTAGCAAACACGAAGTCAGCCTCTGCCTTCACGAAGCTTGTTGTTCAGTGGTAGACACTGATTAAAAAAAAGACATCACTGTAACATAGACTGTCAAAGGATTTTGAGGTGACCACTTAGTAAATGAAACAAAAACCACAAAGAGAAGTTTATGGTTTACTGTAGTAAAGAAGAACTACCTTGGTCAAGTACAGTCTCTCTCTCTGAGGAACAGACTGTTCGTATCATTTCAGGGAAGAAGGGAGGGAGTTTGACAGATTTTCAGGAGTGGGTTGACATCATCTGTCGAGACATAGTTATCCAGATGAGGCTACCTTGGATTGGTTGACACTTACAGGCAAGTTTAGAGGACTGAGTCTGAGTCTATTCTTGCCTGGCTGATTCCTGATAGGTAAGGAACTGTTACTGACTGCTGACTTACAAAATAAAGTGTGTTCCCTGGGGCAAGTTGTCATTGTTTAAACTGAATTTAAAGGAGTTCTGGTGGCTACTCTTACCATGGCTACAGAATAACCTATCTTTTCCTAGGAATATAGATTTTTAAAAGTTATCAAATAAGATTTACCCATGATGGGCTATTTTTCCCCCTGGCTTTTCTGCTTCCTGTGTCTTGGTTACTATTACAGAATTAGCATAAACATTTGAGAAAAATTTACTTTTGATTAACTCTAAAATCTCTTTCTACAATCAGCTTAAGAAATTAGCTTTTAGATTAGATTAATCAGTTTTTAGTACAAGATTATTATAATCTTAAATGTGCTGGGTTTTAGATGGATTGTATATGAATACCTTTTCTAAAATTGGGCATTTCTTCCCCCAGCAGCTTTATTAAGATATCATTCACTAATACAAATTTACACATTTAAGATGTACAATATGATGTTTTGATATATGTATACAATGTAAAATGATTAAATCAAGTAAATTACCATATGCATCACCTCACATACTTTTTGGTAGTGAGAACATTCATTTTATTTCATTTTTTCTTTCATATCTAGTGCCACAGATGTAGTGAGAACATTTAAAATCTACTCTTGGCCGGGCGTGGTGGTGTGCACCTGTAATTCCAGGTACTCAAGAGGCTGAGGCAGGAGAATTGCTTGAACCCGGGAAGTGGAGGTCACAGTGAGCCGAGATGGCACCACTGCACTCCAGCCTGGGCAACAGAGCAAGACTCCACCTCAAAACAAACAAACAAACAAACAAACAAAAAACTACTCTCCTAGCAAACTTCACGGTATTAACTATAGTCACCATGCTGTACAATCGATCTCCAGAATGTCTTCCTTTTGTTTAGCTGAAACTTTGGCTCTTTGACCAACATCTCTGCAACTGCCCCACTATCTCCTAACCCCCATATCAGTCTCTGGTACTCTGGTAACCACCATTCTGCTTTCTGTTTCTACAAATTTAACTTTTTTCAGGTTACACATATAAATGAGACCCTGCAGGATTTGTCTTTCTATGCCTAATTTTTTTTCACTTGGCATAGTATCCTCCAGGTATATTCATGTTGTTGCAAATGACGTTGTTTTATTTATGTGTGTGGCTGAATAGCATTCTCTCTCTCTCTCTCTCTCTCCATCTATCTATATATCATCTATCTATCTACCTATCTATCTATCTGCCACATTTTCTTTATCCGTTCATTCACTGATAGACACTTAGGTTGATTCCATATCTTGGCTATCGTGAGTAATGCTGCAACAAACATGGGAATGAAGATATCTCTTTGACATACTGGTTTTATATTATTTGGATGCATGCCCAGAAATGGGATTACTGAATCATATAGTAGTTGTATTTTCAGTTCTTTGAGAAATCTTTATACCGTTTTACCTAATGGCTATACCAATTTCCATTCCTATCAGCAGCGTACAAGGCTTGAGGCTTGCACCCTATGAAACCACAGCCCGAGCTCGACATTGTCTGGGGCACAGGGCACCAAATCCTCAGCATGGGGACCCTGGGCCCAGCCCATGAAACCATATTTCCCTCCTAGGCCTCCCAGCTTGTGATAGGAGGGGCTGTCATGAAGATCTCTAACATGATCTGGAGACATTTTCCCCATTGTCTTGGGGATTAAAATTTGGCTCATTACATGTGCAAATTTCTTCAGCCGGCTTAGATTTCTCCTCAGAAAATGGGATTTTCTTTTCTATCTCATTGTCAGGCTGCAAATTTTCCAAACTCTTATGCTGTGTTTCCCTTTTAAAACTGAATGCCTTTAACACACCCAAGTCACCTCTTGAATGCTTTGCTGCTTAGAAATTTCTTCCACAGATACCCTAAATCATCTCCCAAGTTCAAAGTTACACAAACCTCCAGGGCAGGGCCAAAATGCTTCTAGTTTCTTTGCTAAAACATAACAAGAGTCACCTTTGCTCCAGTTCCCAAAAAGTTCCTTATCTTCGTCTGATACCACCTCAGCCCGGTTTTCGTCGTCCATATAATTATCAGCATTTTATTCAAAGTCATTCATCAAATTTCTAGGGAGTTCCAAACTTTCCCACATTTCCTATCTTCTTCTAAGCCCTCCAAACTCTTCCAATCTCTGCCCGTTACCCAGTTTCAAAGTTGCTTCAACATTTTGAGGTATCTTTTCACCAGTGCTCATTCTACTGGTACCAATTCACTGTATTGGTCCCTTTTCATGCTGCTGATAAAGACATACCTAAGACTAGGTAATTTATGCAGGAAAAAGGGTTTGTTGGACTTACAGTTCCACATGGCTGGGGAAGCCTCACAATCACAGTAGAAGACAAGAAGGTGCAAGCTTGTGCAGGGAAACTCCACCTTATAAAGTCATCAGATCTCATGAGACTTATTCACTATCATGAGAACAGCACGGGAAACACCTGCCCTCATGATTCAATTACCTCCTACCGGACCCCTCCCAAAACATGTGGGAATTTAAGATGAGATTTCAGTGGGGACATAGCCAAACCGTATCATGTTCCCACCATTTTTACTGCTGCTGTAAGGATATGCTGAAGATGGCAACACTACTCCTCCTGTCCCCTTAGTATCTACTGTCTAAGTTCTGCTAAAATCCAAACGTATTCATCCAATATGGGGACATGGGAGGGCCACCTGGGGCTGAGCCATCAACCCCAAGTGAGATGTCACAAAGGAAGCATCAGCAGTTAGTGGGCCCAGTACAACCATCATAGGGAGTGGGGAGAAGGACTCATTCTTTGACATATCAAACAAGAATGACAGTGTAGGGGCCAGGCGTGGTGGCTCACCCCTGTAATCCCAGCACTTTGGGAGGCCGACGCGGGTGGATCATGAGGTCAAGAGATTGAGACCACCCTGGCCAGCATGGTGAAACCCCGTCTCTACTAAAAATACAAAAATTAGCCAGGCGTGGTGGTGCGCACCTGTAGTCCCAGCTACTCAGGAGGCTGAGGCAGGAGAATTGCTTGAGTCCAGGAGGTGGAGCTTGACGTGAGCCGAGAACGTGCCACCACACTCCAGCTTGCCAACAGAGTGAGACTCCATCTCAAAAAAAAAAAAAAAGGAATGACAGTGTAGGGTGCTTGCAAATTTGGGGTGGTGGCTTTTTTAGGGGAGAGGAAAGGTTACTGTTCTGTAATTCCACATGATCCCCTAGGCTAGCATGGCAGTAACACAATTTATAATTATATGATCCTTTGACTCTATACTTGCCTTGCCAATACTTTTACAGCTAATACTTTCCTCATATTTCTGAACAAAATAAACATTAAAAAAATTCTGAATAGACCTTGTTGTGATAACCTGGGTATTAACTTCCATGGCAGTAATTAATGGCTCATTTTTGTGTAGTATTAATCCCTGTGACAATTTTATCAAGGTTATTGGCTCTTTTCTAGTAAACTGCATGTCTGCACGTTCATCCAAATTTTGTTTGCAGTTCCAGGGACTTGAGGGATATGAACTTTTCAAGTTCATCCAGTCAGTCCAGGAGCTTGTAGATCTGAGATTGAGAACACCTGTTCTACAAAAACTAAAAAAAGAACATTATTTTGATTCCATCTGATTCTCTTGTCTTCTGTTTCTTTACAGAAAATTTTGAATTTTAATACTATTAAACCAAGGTTGATCAATCTCAGACCATTTTTTACTAAACAGTGTTTGATTCTGTGGGTAGTACTCAATGCCAAATTTGTTTGCCCTGTCATTCAGCTTTAGCGGATCCGATGTAAACATTCAAATGGAAATTAAAAGTATGAAAATAGTGTGTGGAAATAACACAGGCTTCTTTGACAAAAAGTCCTTTTTTTTTTTTTTTTTTTTTTGCTCAACTTGTGTTAACTTGGTGTTTTCACTGATTACTCCATGACTACGGGCAAATCACTTCACTTCAGGCCTGCTGTTTTTCCTATGAAATGGGAAAACCTTCCCTCTCTATAACCCAGTGATTGGCACTGTGTGTCTGTCTTTGATTCTCAAGGGTTTGAAGGTTCTAAGATTTCTGGGACTACTGCAGGCAAAATACCAATCATACGTATTTGACGTAATTCACTCTTAGGCAGATTTTATTATGCAAACACTAAAATGATACAACATCAAGTTTGAACATGTAGAGTGTGGTTATTGTCTCTCTACTCCTGCATGTCTCCTTCTGTCTTGGTTAGTCTGAAGAAAAGCAGTACTGACAGTTTGAAAAGGAGATACATGTTTCTAGAGACAGACAAAATGCAGTTGTCCCACATGCTGTGTGGGGTACAGTAGACACTTGATTAGTTTTGGGTTTGTGGCCAGTTAGCTAGTTGCAAAACCTTGGTTCCTGGGATCAATCTTTAGTTTGTGTCATTCATTCATTCATTCATTCATTCATTCAGGTGTCTTAGGCTCTGACCTCATATTGTTGAATTAAAATAAAACCAAACCAAACAAAGCGAAGCAAATGGGCTCTGCCACAGTAGACCTTCCAATTTAGTGCAAGCAAATAATAAACAAGCAAATTGCAAATTTTGTCAGCATCATGAAAGAAACAAGATGCCCACAGTAACCTAATGTTCATGACTTTACTAAAAATTATCCTATTTATAATGTGAAACTGCAATGACACATTGAGATTTAATAACAGACTCTATAATCCAAACAGATAAAAAACCATTTATTTTGCACACTGGTTACTTCATGGAATTAACAAAGACAGGATTGTTTTTGCTGCTGTTTGGGGAACCAACACTTTAGAAAAATTGTAGACCCTATATAACATCACAGGAAGTGACAACTTTGATATTAGTGACTAGAGGGAGGAGTCTCTGGAGCTCAAGTGATGCAGTGAGGGGAGGTCAAAATTTCCAAGGAGAAATTGCAAGTTAACTAAATAAGGGAAGGGTAATAAGGAGAAGAGGATTTTGGGAAAAGGCATTTATGTGAAAAGATTTGAGAGAAACTGGGCAGCTGAATTATTGCGCACTTTAAAGAACTGAGAAAAGTTACTGATTACCTTTAAATTTCTCAATTTTGGCTTTGGTTGGCATTACTTATGGGAAAACTGAAACATGAAAACAGAGGGTGGCAGGTATGGGAAGAAACTCTAATGTATTGAGCACTGCTTGTTTAGTGTTCATATGATAGTCCGTATGCTAGTCCGAACTTACTATGTAAAAGGCTAATCTGATCATTTCAAAAGATGTTCTTTAGTTCACCAATGCATTATGTAGTTAACATACCAGTCACGCTGGCTGTGCTGGCAATATGTGTAGAAGTATATGTGTGTGTGTTTCTGTGTGTATGTGTGCGAGTTTCACACATTTAAACTCTTCCCGAGAGAAGATTTTTGTCTGTTTTGTCTATTTTTTTTTCCAGAAAAGTGATTGGCATTTAGCAGATGCTCAATAAATATTTGTTGAATTGAAGAACCATGTTCAGTTTTATTACCAAATTTTTAAAATTGACTTCATGATGTCCTGAATTAACACAAAATACAAACAAACAAAATAAAACCTTATTGGTATAATTAGCGGGAAGTACCAATATAATCCCACTCCCACCTAGAACAGCTAAATCCTGATATTCTGGAAAACTAAACAGCTTTCCTAACAGAACAGTGCTGAAATACAGCCTATTCCTAATTGTGTCTTCCAGGTGTTACATGGACTGCAGAGAAATTCAGCATCTTTTTTTCTGAAAGAAAGGTAATATAAGGTGTATATAGTAGAAGTATATAGGTAGAAGGCAAGTAAGGGAGTGTGTAATGTACAGGAAAGGCTGCCGCTTCCCAAGGGTATAGGGCAGCGTGAAATAGAGGGATCATTTACAGCCGGTCCCGCCATTCTATCTTCTGGCCATACACACATCTGGGTAACAGGGCAATTGTTTCTCAGAACCTTATTCTATTTTGGGCAGTGGAAATGTTTTGCATCCTTTTAGAAGCTAAAATCCCATACCTCTTCCTGACTCCTACTCTTACCTTGCACACTCATTCAGGGCTGGGACACCTCAGTGGAAGGTGACATTTTCTCAGTGTCTTATTTTAAAAAGTGCATTCTGGATTTCTTTGAGAAAAGAAAGGAATAATCTTTAGAGTAGGGAAACTACCTCTCAGGGCTTGCATCATGGGAACTAAACTATTAAATGGATAGAAAAGACACAAAAATCCTACACATCATAAAGGCAAAATATAAGTTTCCCTCATCCCTCTTGTTCATCTTTTTGTTCCTAGAACCTAGAATAGTGTTAGACACATGATTTGTGCTCAAAAGTTTGTGAATGAAGAATTTTACTCCATAGTTTCCACTCAAGTCCTTGAGTGATGGTGGGGATGGGGGTTAGGTGTATAATGTTGAACATTTCTCATGTAAAATCACCAGCAAGTGATGAAAAACA
Source organism: Pan paniscus (assembly GCF_029289425.2). Classification (NCBI taxonomy): domain Eukaryota; kingdom Metazoa; phylum Chordata; class Mammalia; order Primates; family Hominidae; genus Pan; species Pan paniscus. The sequence continues at coordinate 38,191,028 of NC_073263.2, read as the reverse complement.
ATATCATGTGCCTAAAAAATAGGCCTCTAAAATGGCAAGTCACATGTAAATGTTAGAATTTTAATTGAGAGTTGATGCTTACAATAAAAAAAATATATTTTCTATATGTTCTTTTTGGGAGAAAAACTTCCCGCCTAGTTTTAACATGAAGACAGAATTGGCTCAATTGTTACTTCCAGAGAGGAAAGGGTTAAAATTGCTTCTGTCTAAGTTTTTCTGTGTCAGCTTTCTTTTTATCTCTACTGGAAGAGTTACTGCCTATAAGCAGCTGGGGTCCTGCCCAAGTCTTCAGTTCAATGATTCATACGAGTTCTCATAGTAAGAAGAGGGTTTGGAACTGATTTTGTAATCAGTCTCCTTTTTTTACTAAGCATGGTTGGCAGATAAAAACAGAGCACTTAGAATAAAAGGACAGTGGAAACTTCTGCCCCCTGTTTTCTTCTTCTAGAGAGAAAAGAAAGAAAAATATTTCATGCCTATTTTTAAAGCATATTTTCAGAACCCCTTACAGAAGAGGTCAGAACATATGAGGCTATTTTATTTTATTTTAAAAATCTCTTCTGTAATCTATTCACTGATAAAAAGCATAGCTCAGGAAAAGATGCTGAGAGTTTCCAGATTTGGAAAGTCTGGATGAATGAAGATTTAAAAGAGGGCAATTAGTGTGCTTGTTAAAGTGCATAATTTTTCCAGTTACCATCCGTATCCTCACCTGGTTTTCATGTTTCATGAAGGTAATAAAACGTGATAAAACCCCAATTTTGTTATTATCAATAAAATTCTAGATAGCTCTGCAGACAAAGCTTTAGGAAAAGGAGAGTCTGTATTCTTGGATAATCCTGCTTTTCTTTAGGGTGTATGCTAAGGACACACAAAATGGACTTTTATCCCAAGTTTGAGTTTAAATTTCTAGATTCTGTGTGACTCTCAAATACCTTGGATTATATAGATACTTGTATGTGTGTATATATATATGTGTGTGTGTGTATATATATATTTATTTATGTATTTATTTATTTTTTCTTCTGGGTTCCTGGAGACAAAATAATGAGTACACAAAGAGAATGATTTAAGTTGTTTTGTATTATTATATGTTGTCTTTCTCTTTTGAAACATAATTTATTTTTATACGTTCATATCTATTTCCATATTCTTCAGTTTATTATAGCAATATCATCTATATGCAAAAGTACAGTATTATGGTGACTTCTGAATATCTCACAAATAACAAAGATTACTTAAAATATTCCTTTTGCAAAGATAAATACTCAGTCCTTTTAAGTTTCTCTTTTGTCTCTAGCTAGCCTAGCCTTTCACAGACTTTTGAATAAAACCAATTACAGTGCTATGTCATATCCATGGCAGCCTGGCTCTGAAGCATGCTGCAACTTCAGCAGCTGCCAGCCAGCGCACAAATTCAATCATGTGCAGTTCTAGAGACAGTGGAAATATGTATATTGTAGGTTTCTCTCTCTACTACTTTAGTTCAAATTAAAGCTTTTACAGGGATAGGGAGATTTTAGATTCAAGTTTAACAAGACCCAAGATGGATAGTAGGGTCGAAGTGTAGTAAGTTAGATTTCAGCCCAGGGCTTCAACCCAGGGTAGGAAATGGACAGACGATTAAGCAGAAGCTGAGACATATGAGCTGGGTGCATATGGAAGGGTTGTGTGTGGGTGCATATGTGTGTGTGTGTGTGTGTGGTGGCAAGGGAGTATATTGGAGAGGAAGGCTATAGGTGAGAGACACACATATTTAGGCAGCAAGATTTAATTATAACCTGCTCCTATACATTAATGTGCCTGAGCCTATTGGAATGCAGACTGCTGCGGAGAGGACTGGCTCAGTATCTGAGCTGAGCAAAGCCTGAAGGTTTAATAAAGGTAATACCTGCAGATGAGAAGAGCTGAAGAAGTTAGGCAGAACTGGCCCATCTTGGAAGCAACCCAAGTCAAATCCTATGACCTGGGAATGTGTGTCTTCAACACATATGAAAATGACCTTTCTCCACTCATCATCAGTTTTAATAGCCTTCAACCCACCCCACACAATCAAGTCATATATAAATATTGTAACTGTTTCTAGTGTGACAGAACATAAAACATGCTAGTGCATGAAATAGAGAAACTCACATTTGGTTGTATTTGTTTTGTGACAGTGTAAGGAGCACAGGATTTTCATCAATATAGAAGCTAAAAGTCATTATATACCATGAATGTCATCTCATAGAGATGTTCACTGTTACTTCAGCTTATGTTCTGTTAATTATGAAGATTCCTTTACACATGGATTTCTTACATAGTATTATTGGAATTATTAAATCATTTTCACATAGTAGCTATTCAATAAATAATTTGGAGTGTAACTTGAAATATTAATACAAAAAATTAAAATATAATTATTTTCATTTTGAGAAATGAATTATAATGTTTAGTTGGAAATTATCATTAATTCTGCTTAGCTCAAAAATACCAGTACTTAGGAAAGAATTAATGGAAATGTGAATTTCTACTGATTGGGCAAATTTTTAAAACTAATGTTTCATTGAATACAAATCAGGGAAAAAAGTATTTAGCAAGAAACCTTTGTAATCCATTCCAAGATAATGAAAGAGAAACAAAGGCTGTAATTGATAAGAAAACAAAACAAAACTACAATAACACAAATAAACCAGAATCTTTTCTTTCATTTGCCCTATTTTTAGATCAATGTGACTGAGTTAAAGAAAATTGTTCTGCTTAATGCAATCAATTTTCTTTCCTTTGTAATTTGGCAGAGAAATTAACTTTAAGTCTAATCTTTCCACTTAATTGTAAAGTAAAAAGACCTAAAGAAAGTTTAAGAACAACTAGAATTAATCTTTAACCAAAGTTAAAATAGCAACTCAGTCATGTGGCTCAATAATTAATGAATGCAGTACATTTAAGTAAGTGTGGTATCTATTTCTTAATCATGAATTTAAACCAAATGACCTTGGATGATATCATATCACATACTTAGAAATTTAACTAAGTATGTCTTGTCTGAAAATTAAACATGAAGATTTAACATATTATATTCCGTATTCACATATTTTTGTAGTCATCTGAACTAAATCTTTTCTTACTGGAGCTTAATGGTACAAACCTTTGTTTAATTCTGTTGACTTGTTTTCAATAAATATCCCTTAAAAATGTCCTAAAGAGCCTAAAGAAGAGAGTATGCTCCTTTGCAGAAGTTATTTCTTACCTTTACCTTTTTAAACGAATAGCAGAAGTATTTTAAAGTGAAAACAGCATATTTTTTGCTTTTTCCTTGGTTCAATAAAAGAAAATACACAACAAAATAGGAATTTCTCAAGAAGTACAACTTTATGATTTTGGGTTTCTTTTTTAAGGGAGTTATCTAAAAATATAACCTAGCTTATTTTTAAATCAGCTTGGATTGAATCTTGGCAATTACATGGCAGCACAGATGAAACATGGATAGAGAACCTTAGGGGACAAGTAGGGCTTATAAGAATCATTTTTATTTATCTATAAGAAGACAAAGACCAAGGGTATGTTAAAGTAAATCAAGCAGGCAGTGGAAAAAACAGACTATTATGACTTGATGACAAAGAGGCATTTTCTTGCTTGGATATTCAGATAACAGATTATGAGGTCCCATGAAAACAGGATTCATGAATCAAAGCTTCTCAGTTTAACTGTAGTCACTAAGCTGTTTGGATTTAGTAGATTCTGAGATATATTGCTATACATCTCTCCAAGATTTTATTGCTAGAGATATACAGAAATTCAAGTCTAGTCCAAGAATTTTAAAATCTGCGAAAAAAATCTCTGTATCTTTCATCAGTTTTCATTCTGATGAAATCTAAGAGTCTGCCCAGAAGATAGATTGGTCCACAAGTGCATGATATCACAAATAGCAGTAGTGTTGATAGGAAATAGAGCAGATCTGAAAACTTCTTTAAAAGACATCTCATCTCTGGGCAGGAGGGCTACCTTCAGAAGGGTGATTTAAGGGAAGTTTTCTGGGCCAGAACTCAGACAGATCATTTAAAAATATTATTATAAGCAGCAGCAACCATATTTTGATCACCTACTATAAATAAGGCTGTATGCTCTGCTTAATAAGAAATAAAATACATCATTTTTTACTTTCAAGACATTTAAACAGTATTTGGAAGGACATCTCATTACTGAAAATAGTTAAAAGTGAAGTGAAGGACAGTGGACATGTCACTAGCCTGTGTGAGGTTAAAGTTTGAGTAAGTCTACAAGCAGAGGGATTTCTGAAGGAAGGAAGGAGAGTTCTCTGAATAAAGAGGGGACAGAGAGATAACGTTTATGCCAGTTTGATTGGAACAGAGAACTCTGAAGGTAAGTAGGGCCAAGACTGCAAAGGTAGGCTTAGGGGCCAATTGTAGAAGATGTGAATAAAAAGTGACTGAAAAGTCTTGTTAACTTTAGACTGGAGTTCTCAAAGGTGAGTATTTCAGAAAGATTAATAAGTTGTGACCTTCAGAACGAACTGCAAGTGGAGAAATAGAAGTGCAGAAAACAGGAGGCTGCTGAATTAGTTTAGATCAAAAGAATCTGAAATTTTAAGAAGGAAATCATAGGAAATTGCTGATATTTTACCATTTTTGACCCATGTAAATAGACATTTCATATGGTTCTATCTAATAAGGTGAAGGATCAGTAAAATTTAATATCTGAAGAAAATATATGTAGGTAACTTGGAAAAAGATGTTACCACAAACAGAAATAAGAAAAATTAGGGCCAGGCACAATGGCTCCTGCCTGTAATTCCAGCACTTTGGGAGGTCAAGGTGGGGAGAGGATCTCTGAAGTGTAGAAGTTTGAGATGAACGTGGGTAACATACGAAGACCCTTGTCTCTACAAAAAAAAAAAAAAAAAAAAAAATTGCCAGGCGTAGTTGTGTGTGCCTATAGTCCCAGCTACTCAGGAGCCTGAGGTGGGAGGATTGCTTGAGCCTGGGAGGCAGAGGTTGCAGTGAGGCAAGATTGCACCACTGCCCTCAAGCCTGGGCAACAGAGTGAGACCCTGTCTCCCCCGCCCCCTCTCCCCCCAAAAAAAAGAAAAGGAAAGAAATGTTAGGGAAGGAAAGCCATGTGGTAGATGAGACCAAGTTGAAGAGTTCAATTTTAAATATATTGTATTTTAAGTGACAAGTAGAAATGTCTGTTGGTGGCTAAAGATTCAGAACTGGAGTTCAGGCAAAGTCAAGAATGAAAATGTGGACTTGGAAATTCACCCTACAGGAAGGAGCCTGTGAAGTCAGGAGAAGGACCAGGATCTCTGAGTAAGGGAGAATAGGGTGAGAAAATAAGATCAAAGACACTCATTTTAAAAGTGAGGGGGCAGATGGTGTAGTCTTTGGAAATGGAAGAGGAAATGGAATAATTCAGTGGATACACAGAGTGTGGAGTGAGTACGAGCCACTGGACTGAATGATCAGGAAATGATTCATAATCTGAAGAAGTCAGTTCAGTAGTACAGAGAGGGTGAAGCCAGACTGTTTAGGAAAAAGGAGGCCATGGATAAAGGTTTTCATGGCTTTCTTCCTAGAAGAAGAGGACCACAATACTGAGCTCTAAGTTTGGCCAGTTAATAGAAGTAAAGTGCAGTGCACTTCATGACTTCCATTCCCAAAGAAGGATGAGGGGTTATCTCTTTAGTTTTGTGCATGTTTAGACTTCTCCATGACACCCAAAGTTTTTCCCTAATATTCCCTTACATTCCCTTAGAATGTAAATATATAAAACTGTCTTAAAGAGGTTTCAACTGCAATGAAGAATAAGAGCCATGTTTATTATTTTGGTGTTAATTGTGTTCCTGTGAATTCCCACCCCAACCTGAGCTGCCAGGCTCCACGCATTCACACTCAGACACAGGGCCTGTGGGGCAGTTTGCATGGGGTGAGACTGCCAGCGACCTTGATCAACAGTGGAGATAAGACCGCCAGAGGCTGGCACATGCAGCTGTGGCCTGCAGGGAGCTCCTTCTTGTTCCAGGTTTTTCTTTAACCAGAGCAGCAGAACTTTAGTCAAATGCCATTCATTGCAATAATTGTTAGCTTAAAAAATTATAGCTTTTATAAATTTGGAAAGGAGAAAAGGAAACTTTATTTTTTATAAAGGATTATAATCTGTAAGGTGGCCTTTCTGCAGGCTGGCAAGTGTGTCTCCAGAAGAAATTAGAGATAGGCATTTTAAAGAGGAGGAGTTGGGGTAGGAGGTTTATATTGAAGGGGTTGGCTAAACATATATTTAACCGGTCATCGAAGGAGTTATGAATATTTATGAACGTGGTCTTGACACATGCGTATTGAATAAATATGTAACATATGACCTATGTTTTCTTTGGGATGGAGACTTATTGTCTAAATGTACTATAATTAGGTTCTATATATTAAAAGGTCCTTTTAGGACATGAAGGCACACAAGTGTGTAATCTCTGTAAACCAGCCAGAACTAGTCTACAGTTGCTGCATTTGTTATTAGGAGAAAGTTACTGAAATGAGTCTCTTGTCTAATTAAAACTGTAGTTACGGCTAATGGAACAGGGGTTTAGTTAGTATCTCGAGGAGCTATAAATTGCTTAATATGGTTTATTTTGAGGCTAATGGTTAGTTATTAGAGAAAAAGAAAATTCTTGGCAGTTAGAACATAGTTTATTTTTTAAGTGTAGGGGATATATGACTTAATTCTTTCCTAGCCTGGCCTTGAGTTTTGTCTATAATTTAGTATTTTATTGTCACAAAGAGTCTGTTTTGTTAGTTTATGATTTTCATTTTAACATTAATGTTGGTTAGTTGTGTCTAAACTACAAAGGGAAAGGGGTACAACAAGGCGTGTCTGATTTCTTGTCTCATTATGGTTGGGAACTATGTTTTAGGGTTTGGGGGGATCTTTTTGGCCAAGGGGTATCTGTTTAATTGATTGGGGGCTCAGGATTTTATTTTAAGTTTATACTACCATGACTCAATACATGGTCTTATTAATTCCAATTTATACAATTTCTTTCTAAGCCATTCTCATATTTTTGTTTCCATGGTTGTTACTTCCATTTTTCTTATATGTATATTTTTTATTGGGTTGAGTTGTTGAAAACTACTTTGAGAAGATTTGTTACAGGAGAAACTACATCAGCACCATGTGAAAATTACAAATAAAACATCACAATCTGAAGAATGTAATAAGAAGAAACTTTTTATGAGAAAAAAGTTAATCAGATCACATTCACATTGCCGTATTCAACTGTACACTGAATCCTGATTTGAGTAATTGAAATATTTCAGAGATTATAATGCTAAAGAGCATTTTCTTAAATTATTTTTTTCTTAACTTTGATATGGTTACATTTGTAGCTTTAGTATTGAACTAGACTTTTAATTTAGACTCAAATTAAACTTTAATATTGCATTAGTAGAGAAGTTTTCTCTAGTAGCCAGCATACAGAAATAGGATTCTATATACTTTGGCTATTTTATGCATAATACCCGTTGTTAAACCCAAGAACTAGATGTCTATACACCCTGCCTGCTGTGATGCACACTGTCAGGGAAGTGTGCTTAGGAAAAGCATGCACCAGAGCTGGGAAGAGTGGAAGAAAGACAGAAGAGCATTCCACTAAGTGCTTATATTAATTGCATTTTTTTTTTTTTTTGACGGAGTCTCTGTCACCAGGCTGGAGTGCAGTGGAGCGATCCTGGCTCACTGCAACCTCCGACTCCCTGGTTCAAGTGATTCTCCTGCCTCAGCCTCCGGAGTAGCTAGGATTACAGGCATGCGCCGCCACGCCCAGCTAATTTTTGTATTTTTAGTAGAGACAGGGTTTTACCATGTTGGCCAGGAGGGTCTCGATCCCCTGACCTCGTGATCTGCCCTCCTCGGCCTCCCAAAGTGCTGGGATTATAGGCCTGATTAATTGCATTTTTAAAGAGAGTTTGTTTTCAAAGTTCTTTGTAGTTATTTCTGATTTTCCAGAAAGTTACTGCTAATCCCTTAATATTGCCAGCATTTCTTATTCCCAATAGGTTTATTCATTTGTTAACTTCATTGATGAATGCAGCAAGTGCTGCATGAAGAACATAAATTGAACATTTTCTTCACATAAAAATGAAAGAGTTAAGGACATGACATTTTACCATGAATAAAAGCATTAGAGTCTACTGTTGTGAAGAGAACTAGGGAAGCAGAGTTCAGACATGAAAAAATTGCGTCTGGTCCTCAAAGAATTAATCTGGCCTACCCCAGACACGTCAGTATACCCCAAAGTCACAGAAATATATATCCAGAAAAATGCAATTTAAAATGAACAGAAAACGAACATAGTTTCTATACCTTTCAATAGGGGAATATGTGGTCTCGAATCATAACTGTGCCATTCAGCCAATAGAATCCACTGAGTGTCAGCTGCTGTTCTGGGCATTGGGGATGTGGAAGTGGGAAGTCTCTGTTCTTATGGGATGTAACATATATACCTCTATTGCTCCTGCTGTGTGCCAAGCTCTGTGCAAAGACTTTGGTATGGAGAGGCATGGTTCTTTTTTTTAATTTTTATTTATTTATCTATTTATTTTTTGAGATGGAGTCTCACTCTGTTGCCCAGGCTGGAAGGCAGTGGCGCAGTCTCGGCTCACTGCAGGCTCTGGGAGAGGCATGTTCTTAGCCTTGACATTAAAGCCTCAGAAGAAGACAGACTCTTAAATCCTCAAATACAAACAATGGTACAATGTACTAAGTAGAAAATCCCTCGGTCAGACGATAAGTTATTGGAAGGTAAGATTTATTATAGGAAGACTACTGACTTAACTAAAGCTAGTGAAAATGCTTTAGCTAAGAGCCTGGATGCTCAGAAAATATACATGGCACAAGAAATTAATCTTAACTCTTTTTGCTGTCTCATTTTGGGGATTGGCAAAGCCAAGAACAATGGGTGGCAAGTACCCTTGCATCGTAAAAACCTTGTTAGAGCATCTATGCAGGACTTTAATTTATACTTCCCATTGGATAGTGTTGGTCCAGCCATTCTGAATCAATCCATTCTTTTATTTATTTGTTCTATGTTTAAAGAAGCCCTCTAGAGTAATGAATGGAGAACTTAGTTTTACTGCTCTTGCTTGATTGCAGAAACATTTTTCTGCTCATGGTGCAAATGTCAAGTAAATATTGTCTTTTAACAGTATTGCTGTGACAACGATTGGCTTTGCTTCATTGTTTTGTACATAAACAAGGTGCTACTTACTGCCAGAAAAGAGGCTGATAAACCATCCAGTCTCTTCTTTATTACTAGGTCATGCTGTTTTGTCCGTATAGTCATTCACCAATCTCTTTAGCTGGGTATAAATGTCTCCCAGAGTTTTTTGCCGTGTGTATCAAAGAGGAAGCCTAGCATCATAAAACTGTTTCTCCGACCTTTCCTTCAGCATACTTCAAACAATTCCTTTAAACTATGTTTGATCTATTATTTTGGTAAAGTTTCACAAACCAAATAAAAATACAACTATGCTAATTTTACAAAGGCATTCGTAGTCATTACTTAGTCTTCACAATTATTTTAGAAAACAAAACATGTGTCTTGGTTACAAGAAACAGCTGCCACCTAAAAAGGAGAAGGTGCTGCTTTGAGCTCTTGGCATGAGATCAAGGTTTTCATTTTTTTCCCCTAGCTTTTCCTCATGGAATTAAAACAACAGGATGAAAAGTATTGTAACATAAATATTTTTCATTAGATTTTAAATTGATATACTAGTACAAATCCACAGACAAATGTTTATTTGGTCAGTGTTACCTTTGGTTTTTTATTTTGTACATGGTGCTTTTGACTGGGATTGCTTCTAACGTACGATATCAGGTCTAGGTGAGGAATAGTCGAGTCAGCAAGGTTAAAGGAGAGCCATTCATAACCTAAGACAACTCAAAAAATAGTCTTTGTACTCTCTAGAGTAGCGGTTCTCAAGCTGTGGTTCATGTACCACTGAGGTTCCTTGGCATTGTTCCAAGGGGTATGCAAGGTCAAGGCTATTTTCCTAACAACACTAGGATGTTATTTGCCTCCTGCAATGTGTTGGCATTTGTACTGAGGGGGCAAAAGTAATAGAGGGCGAAACCTCTGGTGCCTTAGCATATATCAACACAGTGCACCAAACGATACTAGCAGTCATTATATAGATATATATTTTCACCACACTCACATTTGCAGTTCAGAATATCATTAATGAAACAATATGATATACTAATTTTGTTCAGTCTCAATGTTTAAGATTATTTATCATGTAGGGCAAATGTGAAGTGTGCAGAAAGCATTTTGCTCCATACTAAAATGTGATGGGTGTCTTGAGAAAAAGTGTTTGTGCAATTGTTGGAGTTACAAGCTTATTCCACGAAACATCATTTTTTAATTGAAGGAATGACTGGCAGGCAAACTATGTTATTCAGACTTGAATATTTTACAGATTTTTTCTTGAAAATAAAGAAAATGAGACAGTCACTTTATACAAAACAACTGGCAATATTTGTTGTCAGTGATAAAATTTGAGATTTCGAGAAAAAAATAGCATTTTGAAAAACTTGTAACTAACAAATGTAATTGTTTGGTGTTGAATAATGAAATGTGTTAACATTTGGGGCCTCCGTGTAACTCAGTGAACCAATATTTTACTTGTGACCAATGCATGTTACAAAATTGTTCATGAATAAAAGATCCATTTTTTGTTCAAGATAGAAAAACTGGATTTGTAATGTAATAATACAACATCTTCATTGATATGGTTTGATTGCTCATTGCAACTGATCTTTAAGAGGCTACACCTTACTGCGTTTTGGTGTCATATTGAAGATTATTTGCAATTAGGCTACTAAAATACTCTTACCTTTTCCAACTACAAATCTATGTGAGGCCAGATTTTCTTCATATGCTTTAACCCAACAACAGACCACAATAGATTGAATGTAAAATTCAGCTGTCTTCTATTATGCTAGACATTGAAATATTTGACAGAAATGTGAAATCATGCCAATTTTCTCACTGTTTTTTGTTTTGGAAAACACAGTTATTTTTCATAAAACATGTGACTTCTGTTAACATTAATGGGTTATTTTTATTTTGAAGTGAATAAATACATCCTTAAAATTTGTCATATTTAACTTCTAACATGGTAAGTACTTAAAAAAAAAAACTGTGTAAGCAAAAGATCTTTGAGGTCCTCAATACATTTTAAGAGCATGAAGAGGCCATGGGGCAAAAACATAAGGGAACGGCTGGGTTTTTTTTGTTTTTTTGTTTTTTTTTTTACAGTATTATGTGGGAACAACCAGGAGTAAAATTAAAAATGGAACAAAACAAAACAAATAATACAATGGAAAAAATTGGGAGAGATCATTGTCTGGTGATATGTCAAGGTTGTGTAAGTGATGGAACATTAACTAATATGTCATTTTGGCTTTTGTGAAGGGAATTACTGACATCTTAAGGTATAATTTAGATTGTGGAGATATTAGTGTATTTTTCAGGTGCATAATTTAAGTGAGCCATTGTGGCATAGTGTGATATTGTGGAAGTGGGAGTAGGAGAGCCTGAATTTGCATGCCCGCTTCACCATGCAACAGTTGTGCTGTCACTGGATAAATTATGTTATTTTTCTATGTCTCAGTTTCTTTACTTGTAAAACAGGAATAAAAATATTAAATTACTTCTTATCTGACTAAACTGTTATATGGATTGAATGAGATAACTAAGTAGAAGTATGACTGTATCACAGTCATTATTTATAAAATATGAAATAAATATAAAATATTTATGAAATTTATGAAATCCATTATTCTGCTTCTTCCCGCCTCATATCTTTTCCCACTTCCAGTATTCCCATGCCTATTTGCAGTACCTAATATTTTAGTTGATCACTTAACTGACAACATTGATCCCTTTTCCTAAAATTCTGAAACATTTCTTTTCTAATGCATCCTAAGTGGGCAGGTAAGTGTAGCACAGGATGTGTTTCGTATGTCAATAACTAATGGGAATGTCCAACATGCTGATTTCAATAAAGCAACACCATGTGAAATATGCCTAGGAAAATAACATACACATCAAACTAATAAGCAGGGAGACCATACTTAATACTTAAATCTTTAATTTTTTGTAATGTTCCTAAATCTTTACAAATAGGTTAGGGCCTTGAGACATTTTTCTTGGGTTAGAGAATTTTTGGAAATGTTCCAGGATTTATAATACTAGAAGAGGAAAATTCTTCAGCAGTGGCAAGGATGAAGAGATTAACATAGCAAATAGGGATTTTGTAATGAAGGTTTTTATGTTAGGGTTTACATTAAACTAACTCGGTGCATGTTTACCATTCTTGTGTCTTTACTCAGTGCTATTTTAGCAGAACTTGAAGGAATTAAGGGTCTTGATTGGAAGAAATAAACACATTGCTTTATTTTACACAAGAGAAAGTATTAGGAGAGAAAATAATCAGAGGAAAGAATCTTTATAAAATTGACCTTTTGACATCAGTCTGTCAATTTGTCTTGCTTCACAGAATTTGTCCCAAACTAAGCTTTCATGCACAAAATCTTCTGCTACTTTACAGAAAGGAAGAAAGAATGAGATTTTAAACATTGTGAGGAGAACATACCTGACTTTGGAGACTGATAGTAGAATCTGGGTCAGTTCATTCCATAGGCAGGTCGCATTAACCCCCATTCAATCCCATTAAAACAAAAAGAGTCCTTAATAAAGCACTGCAGCTGCACAGACGTTGTTGGATAAATGTAGATGCAGACAAACATTTATTATTTTATGCTGTGAATATATCAGAAGTCATAGGCCTCTTTCAAAGAGTTCTGTGCCCCCAGCACATAATTCTGTCAAGGGAATATTTTCTTAGATGTTAGACCACTCCTAGATTTCTAAGTAGGGAAATATTCGTATATTCCAATGCCCTTTCTCCAATGTTATTATGTAATTATATCTGAATTCTGGAGAATCAACATTCTTGCCTTAGGTTGAACAATGGTTTAGTTAATTTTCCCACTGTCTAGTTGATAAAAGAATGAGACAAGATTGTATGAGATTTATTATATAACCTCTTCTCTAAGGATTCTAAAATATTTTATTGTTAATTAATTATTCTACAGAAGCATGGAGTTTTAAATTCCTTTTGCTTGAGTTTTACTCCTTACTTCCATTTTCCTATTTTAATTATCATCTCTCCTTTGTTTCTTATTCCTTTTTTCATATATTTCTTTTTATTTGTTCATTTCCCTCCCCTCTATTTATATTCATTTATTTACACTTCTCCAATTTTGCCCTCTAGTTTTGTACCAAATTGCTAGCCAAATTTTTTCTTTCGTTTCCTCTAATCTACGCATTATAAAAGTACAAGTGGTAGTTAGTTTAGAAACAGAAATCCATTACAAAGGCAATTTAGGATGTGTTCCTCCAAATTACAAATGAGAGAGACATGTTTTAAGTTTGGGAGAACATTATAAGTAGTTTCATTTGAGTGTCAATGGAAGAAAATTTCTTTCAGGATATGAATAAAGGTAATTTTAAAAATTTTTCTAACATTTCTTAATAGCATAAGCATTTGAATGCTGATATTCATTTTGTATTTGAGAGTTTAATAAGCAAATAGTCAAAACTTAGTCATAGGGTATTTATATTCCTAGCAACTAATGAGTATTCAATAAATGTTTGAACTGAATTGTTTGTTGAAGTAAGAAAAGAAATTCCACATTGGCGGTTCTCAAGTACACTGCTATATTGAGGCTGTAGTTGAAGTTCAAATGCAGATACTTAAGCTCAAATGGAATGATTAATGGCTCTCATTGCATAAATAAATAAGCTAGGAATGCCAAACTATTACTTTAGGTACATGCCTAGAAACCTGTGAAGGTAATAGCCTGAAAAGGCTCTATTGCTATTTTCTTGGTTGTTGTTTGTATGTTACATCAGATGAGTTAAGGAGCATTTTCCTGGTTATAATTTTCTGATGACAAAACATTCATTTAAAATGTTTTGTTTCATTTAAAATATTTAAAATGTTTGAATATATATTTTTATCTCCTTGTTAATGACAGCTCTTTGTAGCTGTTTTAAGTAAGTTTATTTTTAAAAATTTCCATGTTCTCAGGCCATTTCTACTCTAGGGTTTGATTATAGCAAACTGTTTGCCACTGAAAATGATGGGCTGAGATAGAAGTTTTATAGAACAGCAAGTTGACATTAACATTTGTAATATATGTATGGCATCAGAAACGGTTCAATCAGAGAAACAGAATCAGAGAATCAGTAGGAGATACATATTAAGAGATTTGTCATAAGGAACTGGCTTATGTGACTGTAAGAGGCTGGTTAGGCAAGTCCAACATCCATAGGGCAGGCTGTCAGGAAGTGCAGGCTGGAGCTTGGGAGTTGAAGCTGCCATCCATAGCTTCAAGTGGAATTTCTTCTTCAGGGAAGCCTCGGCTTTGCTTTTATCGACTTTCAACTGATTGACTCAGGGCCACCCAAGTTATTTAGGATTATTTCCCTTACTTAAAGTCAGCTAATTATGGACTTTAATCACATCTACAAAGTATCTTCACAGCAATGACTAGATTATTGTTTGATTGATAGCTAGGAATGGTAGCCTAGTCAAGTAGACATATCAAAAGACCATTACACCCAGAAACACTTCAGACTACATTTAGTAATTTCTCTCCACCAGTTGTTTAGTGCCTTTTAATGTTTTGTTTTGTTCTGTTTTTCTATGTTGTGTTGATTTAAAACACAGGCCTCTTTTCCAAAAAGGTTTATTTTTTCCAGTCAAAGACAGTTGTTGAAAGCCCGATTATTCCACTCATAATACAGCTAGATAACATGATCATTAGTTTAGAACATCGTTAAATCCCTGCTGAAGCCTTATGTCCTATTAGGCATTTTCAAGTTGAGCTAAATAGAGAATCATGTCCTTCTTCGGCCTTATAATCTAAGAAAAAAGAATAAATAAATACCTAAAGTTAATAAAGAAATAAAATATATCTCATGTTTTTATATAAGGCCTATACAGTTTTTTGAAGCATAAATAAAGACTTGTATTTATTATACATTCCTAGGAAGCATCTTGATTTTACATTATAAGTGACCATCTAAAATCAATCAGTCCTCAACCTACCTTTAGTGAAGATTTATAATATATAGAACTTGCCTCAAGACATTTGGGTATTTACAGATGAACTGGGAGAGATAGATCATATTCATTTGAAAGATAAATAAGAATGAATTCAAAGGCATATGCATGCAAACAAATACAAGAACAGGTTTCCTGTGTCAGTATGAGGTAGTATTTGCAGCACTGTGGTAAGAGTTGAATGGCATAACACTAAGTAATGCAAATAGACTCACAGGTTTTTTGTTTGTTTTCTTCTGTAAAGCATGTCATCCTCATTGCAACCCTGGAAGGGTTTATCATAAACATTATTACATCCATTAGTGGCAAGAATTATGCAAGAGCAGAAGCCCAAAACACTCATCCGCAATCAATGTCAGCTAATCATATACAAAATCAGGACAAAAATCTTCTACATCAGTTAGCATTTGTACCACATTTTATTTGAAATCAGAATTTGAGACAGTCTTATTCAGCAGTTACACAATGGATCATAGTCTATTTCAGTTGAAGTAAACACTTTTTATTACAGCAATTACTAATGCCCAGTGCTTCGCAAATTACACCGTTTCATATTTAATTTACTCCCAACAGCCCCAACACACACACACACACACACACACACACACACACACACACACACACACACACAAACACACACGCTTCTTTGGCCATATCTTTCATGTCTTCCCAATATTTTCTATATCTTCTTTCTTCCTCAGGACTCTGCTGAAAACTCATTTTTTAAATGAAGTATATAAAATGAAGTCTGTGTATACCTTTGCTGTATTTTGCACTTTTTATTTATTTTTTATTTTTTATTTTTTGGAGAGGGTCTTGCCCTTGCCCAGGCCCAAGGGCAGTGACTAGATCTTGGCTCGCTGCAATCTCCACCTCCTGGGCTCAAGCAATCCCCTCACCTCAGTCTCCTGAGTAGCTGAGACCACAGGATGTGCTGTCAAGCCTGACTATTTATTATTATTATTATCTTTTGTAGAGACAAGGTTTTGCCATGTTGTCCAGGCTGGTCTTCAACTCCTAGGCTCAAGCGATGTGCCTACCTTGGCCTCCCAAGTTCTGGGATTGCAGGCGTGAGCCACAGCACTCAGCCTATACTGTTTTATGATTTTCATATTTGGTATTAATTCTACTTTGGATTTTTGCTTCATTCACATAAATATAGTTATGTATATTCTTCCTCCAATAAAAATGTTTAAAAATGTTTTCAGTGATGATAATGTTTTGGCATCCATTTATTGCTAAAATTACTACTCTATATGCAGGGAAACTGTTACAGAATTTCAATTGTTAGCTTATGTATTGCATGTATATGTATTTAAACACCATTCTCTTTGGGTGGGGACTGGACTTCCTGTCTACTTGGTAATGCAGGTTATAAAATTAAAGTACAGAAATGAAGACAGCAGTAATGATGAATACCAGTTTCTATACGTGGAGGGAAAAGAAAACTTTTTGGAGTGATCAAAATATTTGATTTGTTTTTAGTGTGGGTGACATGTATGTATTATTTGTCAAAACTCATCAAATGCTACATTTGGAATTTTCTCTTTCACAACGTGTAAATTACATCTTAGTAAAAATTTGCAAGTAAAGAAGAGTGGGATACTGGAAGAGTTAAATAGGAAAGGAGGAAAATTTTATGCAAATATGTATTATTGAGCTGTTTCCAGTCTTGCTGTGCACTAAATTTAGAGAAACACTACAGAGCGATTTTTAGATCACATACCATTGTGATATGGCTTCTCTGTCTTCAGACTTCCATGCTAGCAGGATTTTTGTTCTGCTCTAAATTTTGTCTCACTTTTGTCAATAGCAGTATCAAGAAGAGCTCTTTGAGTAGAAGAAATACAGCCAGAATATAATGGAGGACTAAAAACTGGGCCCAGTTTTTATTTTAGGAATATGTTTATTTCACAAACAATATTTTTCCAAAGTATGATGTCTACTTAATCCCATATAAATTTAATAAAACATACATTTATAGTCAGAAAGTATCTTTATACCATATGCTTTTCTTAAATTTGAAAATATTTTTATTAATTTTAGAAACTAGGTCAGAGAAATGTTTGCCAGGAATTTCTATTGCTAGAAGACATAATTATTCTTTATTCTTCTGCCTAGAATATCTTCTCACTTTTCTTTCTGGTGAACTCTTAATCATTCTTAAAAACACATAAAATATTACATTTTCTATAAATAGTCTACATTTTCTCTGAGGTAGCCACATCTTCTTTGCTCCTAAATAATTCACCCATCTCTCCAACAGTACACATGTCATATTGTAGTGCGATTATCTTGGCCACCTTTGCTTCTCCAGTTAAACAGCAAATTCTCAAATGTAGACTACATTTTGCTCACCTTTTGGATTACTACAAATCTGTATATTATGCTAGGCAGAGGATAGATGCTTTAAAATATTTGTTGAATAAATGAATTATTTAGTGAAAAACATATTAAGAATAATTTTTATACTCTCCATTAGCCAGTATTGGCCAACATAGAATTCCTTAAAATAATACATGTTTGTGATAAAGCTTGATATAAAAGCAGGAAGTGGATATTTGGCTCTTGATTCAGATTATAAATGAGCTATTGATTGATGATTCAGCCCAAACATATTCATTTCTCATGGCATAAATATATCCTTTAAAAATTTTTCATCTCGTTTTCCTGCCATTCTCCTCCCTGAGCTTTGTGCTCTAAATCACCAGACTCCATTCTGCAGGCTTCTGTTTATTTCCAATTTTTGGCCTGCTTTTCTGCACTTAGGAAACTCCCATCTACTCTTTAATACTAAGTCAAATGTCTTCTGTTTTATAAATCCTTCCTAGTCTTCCCTGTAATAGTTATCTGCCTCTTACTGTATTATCCAATAGTATTTGAATGTATTTCTTTTTTTATTTCATTTTTTGAGACAGTCTCGCTCTGTCGCCCAGGCTGTAGTGCAGTGGCACGATCTCAGCTCACTGCAAGCTCTGCCTCCCAAGTTCAAGTGATTCTCCTGCCTCAGCCTCCCGAGTAACTGGGACTACAGGTACCTGCCACCATGCCCAGCTAATTTTTTGTATTTTTAGAAGAGACAGGGTTTCACCATGTTAGCCAGGATGGTCTTGATCTCCTGACCTCATGATCTGCCTGCCTCGGCCTCCCAAAGTGCTGGGATTACAGGCGTGAGTCACCGTGCCTGGTGCTCGGTTGTATTTCTATTACAGCTTTGTCACTTTGCGTTTATTTTTTGTTACTCCTATCAAATGGCAAGTATCTCAATGCTCAACAAATATTTGTTACCATTTGAACAAGACAATGAGCACCCATTTCTACTTTCAATATGCAAACTAAATAACCAGAAGATGAAATTCATGGCAAGGGGAAAACCCTCTCAAATATATATGAGCTTAAAAAAAAGGCAAGAGATGAAACTTGAATATCATTATATAAATTAATTGTGACTGCTCTTTGGATAAGACCTTGTCCAATTTGTTGTTGTATCCCCAGGGCCTAGAATAGTGCTCAACACACAGCACAAGTCAATAGTCATTGAGTCAAAAAATATATGTATATAAATTGAGGGTTATATATGAGATTCCTAAGGTGGGTTTGCTTCATGATCCTGTTTGCTATGTTCCATGATGTGCAAATGGACATAATAGCTATGTGACTGTCAGTTCTACCACCAGCCTGCAAATTTCACAAAGGCAAGGACCGTACGTATTCATTGGCTATGTAGTACTTCTAGGTGTCCATCAACTGTTTCTTCAATATTACTAAATACCGAAGCCCTAGGCATTTGTAGGGTAGGGTTATGCTCTGATAAAAAAGAAAATAATTCTTATGTGTTTCTTTTATTCTGGTTATTTACATTATCACTCTAATAATGATTGAATTCATTTGAGGCCATTAGGTGATTCATTTGACATTTGAGGCAGAGATAATACCTACAGTCAAATATCTTGATATTCACATAATAAAATTAAGCACAATATTTATGTGTGAACTACAATTGAATACTAGAAATTTTAGAAGGTGGAAATTGATTTAGTTCATCCAGAAAATAAATTATATGTGCAGTATGGTGTAGTATAGCCCAGTATAGTGCTTAATACACTCTTATGATTGAGTTAAAGAAAGCCATTTACTCAGTGGCAAAAGTTTACATTCAGCATTGCAAAGAACTCCTCCCCCCCCCCTTTTTTTTTTCAAATAATAACCTCCCAAATCAGAAATGTTACCTTTATCATGAATGTTTTGGACTTTCCTCTAATGTAGATGTCATGTATGAGTATTGTCTACAACTCTTATATGTATATATGTTCTTTTAAAAAACTTCTCTTGCCAACTTTTTTGTTTTTTGAGACGGAGTCTCACTCTGTCACCCAGGCTGGAGTGCAATGGCGCGATCTCCGCTCACTGCAAGCTCCGCCTCCCGGGTTCATGCCATTCTCCTGCCTCAGCCTCCCGAGTAGCTGGGACTACAGGCAACCGCCACCACGCCCAACTAATTTTTTTGTATTTTTAGTAGAGACGGGGTTTCACCGTGTTAGCCAGGATGGTCTCGATCTCCTGACCTCGTGATCCGCCCACCTCGGTCTCCCAGAGTGCTGGGATTACAGGCTTGAGCCACAGCTCCCAGCCGCCAACTTTTTAAAAATTAGCTTTTGTTAGAAAAAAATTGGGTTCTGGTCGGGTGCAGTGGCTCTTGCCTGTAATCAAGCACTTTGGGAGCCGAGGAGGGTGGATTACTTTGAGGCCAGGAGTTCGAGATGCATCATCATGCCTGGCCAATGTGGCGAAACCTCGTCTCTACTAAAAAAATACAAAAATTAGCCGTGCGTTGTGGCAGGCGCCTGTAATCCCAGCTACTTGGGAGGCTGAGGCTTGAGCCTGGGAAGCAGAGGTTGCATTGAGCAGAGATCGTGCCATTGCACTCCATCCTAGCAAGACTCCATCTCAAAAACAAAACAAGACAAGACAAGACAAAACAAAACAAACAAACAAAAAAAAACCCCCAAAACAAACAGGAAAATAAGCGAGTTCTATTCTCTCTCTCTCTCTCTCTGCATCTCAGGAAGAAAGGAAAGCTTTATCTTGTAAGTTCACGACACAGAAATATGTTGAAAATAATTTAATATATTTGCCACCACATGGTCTTTTTTTTTGAGACAGAGTCTTGCTCTGTTGCCCAGGCGAGAGTGCAACTCACTGCAGCCTCTACCTCCCAGTTTCAAGTGATTCTCCTGTCTCAGCTTCCTGAGTAGCTGGGATTACAGGCACACTTCTTCATGCCTGGCTAATTTTTGTATTTTTAGTAGAGATGGGGCTTTATCATGTTGGCCAGGCTGGTCTTGAACTCCTGACCTCAAGTGATCCTCACACCTTGGCCTCCCAAAGTGATGGGACTACCGGCGTCAGCCACCGCACCTGGCAGCCACCACATGGCCTTTGAACGCTTGGAGTGATGAAATCTGTTGGATTTAAAGAAATAAAATTCATCTAAAAAAAGGTGAGGTTAACTTTTTTATGAAAAGCTCAAGAACGTTAGCTTTTGATCCTGTAAATCTTGGATGCTGAGAGTAGAATCAAGAGTTTTGGGATGGTGTTGGCTAATCTA
The DNA here is from genome assembly GCF_029289425.2 of Pan paniscus. Lineage (NCBI taxonomy): Eukaryota > Metazoa > Chordata > Mammalia > Primates > Hominidae > Pan > Pan paniscus. Next base: position 38,170,235 of record NC_073263.2, on the reverse strand, counting down.
TTGTCAATAGGTTAATTCCTTTAGGTTAAATAAGTTCATGTCTCCATGTTCCGTAATGTACACATTAGCCTGGATAAGCATTAGTCCAATACAGATTTCCATGGTGATGGAAATGTTCCATGTCGGAGCTGTCAATAGCTACACGAGATTATTGAGCATTTGATATGTTGCCAGTGTGACTGAGGAACTGAATTTTCCATTTATTGTTTATTAATTTAAATTTAAATAGCCTTTTATGATTTGTGGTTACTATATTGGACAGCACAGCTGAAAGGCCATTATTAAGGAAAAGGCCCAGAGCATCCATGAAAATTGGTCTATGCTATGCATCCACTAGAGGGTAGTAATAGCAAAAAACAGGCTTCTATATTTGCACAAACAAATAATTTACGGAAATGGTACCTTCATTCTTTCTACAGTCAGGAATGTAGGATTTTGAAATAGCGAAAATTGCCACAAAGTAAAGAGATTAAATGGGATTTCTTATTGCTTACTTAGAGCAAAATATTAAGAAATATTAAAATGTGCCTAGTATTTCAATTTGCTTTAAAGTGATTGAGGACCCTTGTGAATAAAAAACTACTAATTACCATTCATGGGAGAATGGCAAAGCAGTGGTTAACTTGAAAGAATCCACCTTATTGATACCAAACTTGCAACAAATTTACCTGTGTTCACAAGTGTGTGAGCTGTGAACATTCAAGGTGACACATGAAAGTGAAAGAGCTCATACCTACTTTCCATGCCTTTGAATATTTCATGTCTTTGTCATTCTATAAAAGATACACAATGTGAAAGCAGCAACAACCTGTATGATGGTTATATAATTTGTTGTTAAAACTCTTAGCAAACCATGCAGAGTTAGTGACCAAGACTTTAAGTGAGATGTCTAGTTTAGCCAGTTCGCTCAGAAGAAAAGCAAATCCAAGCCCAAAAACTCTCCTGCAAATGTATTAATGATCAGGATCAGAATAGAAGTGAGTGTGGAGAGGATTCAGGGAAAGGATGCTCACCTTTTGCAACAAGTGACCCACAGAATCTGCGACACTTTTTTTTTTTTTTTAAATGAAAATAACATTGTTGGCCAGGCGCAGTGGCTCATGCCTGTAATCCCAGCACTTTGGGAGGCCGAGGTGGGTGGATCACCTGAGGTCAGGAGTTCGAGACCAGCCTAGCCAACATGGCAAAACCCTGTGTCTACTAAAAATACAAAAAATTAGCTGGGCATGGTGGCACGTGCCTGTAATCCCAGCTACTCCTCAGGGGGCTGAGGCAGGAGGATCACTTGAACCCGGGAGTTGGAGGTTGCAGTGAGCCAAGATGGTGCCACTGCACTCCAGCCTGGGTGACAGAGTGAGACTCTGTCTCAAAAAAACACAAAAAACAAAAAACAAAAAAACAGAAAAGTTTCTGTTTTTGTAGCTTATAAAACGAGGGTGGTAGTAGTACCTATCTCACAGTGATCTTCAGACAATTAAGTGAGTTAATACATGTATGTGCTGACAATAGTGTCTGGCACATAGTAAGCAAGCACCTGATGGGTATTTACTGCTGTTAGTATTGTTCTTTTCCTCCTTACATTTAACAACTATGCAGACTATTCTCTATTATCCAGGAATTGTTGGCAATATTTGTGACTCTTACTTCTCTTCACTATCTCTATCCAGTTGTTCATCAAGCCCTGCCCTTTAATCCTCTGCAATTTGTAAGTTTTCTTATATTCTGGGATTATTTCTAAATTGAAAATGTACTTTCTTTACATATTATGATTAAGAATGTTGATAACCCATGTACGGTAATACCCCTTCTCCTTTTCTCTTTTGTTCTTAAATCTGTTCATGTATTTTCAAATCAATTCTGCCTGGAGTGCAGATGAATTCTCACCTCCCTGTGATTCATTGTCATTGCTCCACCCTGAGACTCCAGCATACACTGTTGACATATGGGTATCTTCAGTTTATAAAGAATCCCAGAATATAAGATAATACACACATTGCAGAGGATAAGTCTCCAGCCTTTTTTCAACAAAACAATCCACTTTATTTAAAAACATTAAAATAGAAATAACTTGTTTAGAAGTTAAAATAAGATAACAAATACACAATTAAAAGTAAATCCCCCAATGTAACTTGAAGTTTCTTTTTAATGACAATTATAGTTATCCATTTCCTCCTCTCCTTTATAAATAGTCTGTACATATACAGGCATGTGTAACTCTGTTCTTTTGTATTCCAATGAGAGCAACCTGTATATAATATTTTGTACCTTAATTTTTATTATTTTGTATTTTAATGTAATTTTTATTGTAACCAATATTGTAAAGGTAAATGGCATTAAAAATCAATTAGTTCTACAAGATATAAAACTAAAATAGTAATTAGCTCCCCTGCTTCTGATTCTTAATGTCCAGAGGCAGGTGGCTTTTTTTTTTATTTATTTACCTCCATGTTTCTAAATATAATGTTTATATTGTTATTTCTAAGTTTTTCAGTTTCAAGTGTAAATTGTATATTTTTTGAGACCTTGCATATCAGAAAAGGTCTTAACTGTACTTTCCTAGTGGAGTGACAATTTTGATAGTTGGAAAGAATTTTCTGTCTGATATTTTAAAGCCTTGCTCCATTGTCTTCCAGCTTCCAATTGTTCTGAAACCTGGTGGCACTGTGATCCTCCACCCTTTGATTTTGATCATTTTTTTCCTGTCAGTAATTTTTGTAATTGTCTCTTTGTGAACAGAGTTCTGGAATTTTTCTGATGCTGTCATTTCATGAAGGTCTTTTATTGTCTTGGAAACTTGGGCTTTTTCAGTCTGGAAACTCATGCTTAGGCCTGGGAAAACGTGTCATCTCTCTACTTGTGTTCTCTATTTTTCTGGCAGTCTCTTAGGTAAATATTGACCTCTGATCTTCTTAGGTATTTTATATATTTTTCTTTTTGTATTTTCTTCTACTTTCTGAAAAATTTCTTCAATTTTATGTTCCAGCTCCTTTTTTTTTTGGCATTTTCTGTTCCTGCTATAATATGTTCAAATTCTTTGAGTTCTTTTATGTTATCAAAATGCTTCTTTTAAAAATACCATTCTATTTCAGGTTAAAAATACATTTTTTTACATCTTTGAAGGACTAATTAGAGTTTTGAGAAGTTTGCTTCTATGACTTACATTTTCTCTGTTCTTTCCTTGATTATTTTGGCCTTTGTATTTCATGTTAGAAACTGATTAGAAGCTGTGTGTGTGTGTGTGTGTGTGTGTGTGCATATGCACATGCTTGTGGGGGTTGAGGGGGTTTCTCTGGTGGTAGTTCTCACTATAGGATAATCTGGCTGGGTTATTTTGTTGCAGAAGCCCTCAACAGTCAGTATCTGTATGTCTTCTCTCTTGGCTTGGTTGGTTTCCCCAGAAAGGAACTCTTTTTTCTTCCTGGAAAGACACGGAATATAAGCCAGACAGTGTTTTCTCAGTTGACTTGGTAAAATAGTAGGAGATTTTCCTTTTCATTATGTAGGTTTTCACTGAATCTCCAACTGTCAGCAAGCTAACTCCACGGCCAGCTGAGCCTGGGATTCGGCCGTATGTTGCTCCTAACTCAATCTTTCTGGAAGGCCAAGGAATCTTCTGCCTGGGGTGACGTGAGGCAGTTACCTGGCTGGATGGGGTAAGAAACAGGATTTGCGAGGTGAATTGCTGCTAACATGAACATTTCACCCAAATGCTACCTCATTTTCAAAGGTACATGGTACTTTCCATTTCTGTCCTTTTTGGGGTTTCCACAACTCAGATGGTCTTGCTGCTGGCTTTTCTCTGCAGCTGGCTCAGGTCATGGCTGCCTCTAGTTTGTCAGGTTAGTTACCCCCATTTACCTGCTTTCCAGCTCCCCAAATCTGGCGGCAGCCACATCTTCTTCTGTATTTCCTTGGGTATATTTATGCTTAAAAAAATCCCTTGACGGCCATTTTAGTGCAGTGTCAGGAGGGAATAGAGGGAAGCACAGGTACAGTCTCCTACTTTTCTCTCCCATACTTGCCATAGTCGTTCAGTTACCCCCATAGATTATTTCATCTGACCACTGTCTGGGTTTTAACTGCATTGAGTCTGTTTTTTTTATCATTTTTCAGCTCCCTACTTACAATTTTGTCCTATTCGTTTCATTGTTTACATGATCCTTCCTCAAGTGTTGTTGGAAATATGCTGCTTCTTTTAGGATGTCTCTAGGGTCTCCTAATTAACTTAAAAAGTAAAATTCTACCTAATGAGCTCAAACTGTATAATCCATGCTTCTTCTGTATACTTTGGCTCCTTGTCATAAAACAAACAAACAAAAACCAAGATGATTAATTGCAATCGCCTGGAGGGAAAGACTGTGGTGTCAGAGTCCACTTCTCCTCTCATCATCTGTTCTGTGTAGCATTTTTGCTCAAACACATGAACTTTTGTAATTCTGTCACCTAAATTGTGTTTACCTACCACCAAATGGCTAACCAAAACTTAAATTGATTTAAATGTTCATTTTGCATTTTCGAAATCAGGGTTGCAGAATAATTTCCATTTACTATTTTTATGCCTTGAATAGAAATTAAACAAATTTATTAATATCTAAGTGTCTTAAAGAAACTAAAATTTAGTTAAATTTTTACATTTTAAAATATTTTATATTTATTTAGAGACTAACAAATCCATATCAGATGTGTCATATCTAACTGTAGTTGTGAAGATAATTTAATAATGATGTACAGATTAAAGGCTTCCTCAACTCCAAATTTAATATACTAAAATTACTTTTTACAGGCGGTATGTTCACAGTAGCAATATGTATTAAAATAAGTGGTATTTTTACTCTGTATAGGTTTTGCTTCATGTGAAATTACACTTAAACTTTTCTAAAATAAAAATAACCAGTGAATCTATGAAACGTATGTTGTCTCAGTCTTGTCAGAGTACACACAAATATTATTTAGCAAATACCTGGTAGTAACTATTCTGAAAATGGATTTCCTGTATTACAAATGCCTTCATCATTCTCAGCCAGAAAAGTCTACAATGGTCTCCTAATGCGAAGTTAAAGTTTAATCAGCTTTTGTTGATAACATGCATTGATGGAGAGTGGTCTGACCTGCTCAACTTGTTTTAAATGACATACCATTCAGAATAGACTCAGTTCAGCCTGACATCACCAGTTTCCCAAAGTGCTGGATGCACACTGGCAGGTTCTCCTGTTCACTAGCCACCTGTGCTTTCAAGGGGACCCATCTGAACAATGTTTAAGCCCTTTTAACAAAGTTTATGTTGATATCTGTGAAGTTTAAATGTATTATAAAGTTTAAGGTCAGAAAATAGTACAATTATAAATCCTTATACATCCTGGGCTTTTGGATTTTAAATGATTTCCAGAGGTTTATTTTAACAATTACACTTAAGAAAAAATTAGTTTTGTCTGATTATATTTATTTTTCTGACATAGCACCATTTAGATAGCCTTGTAAATTAGGGAGAGGGGAAATCGTGACTAATAAATGCTGAAAACACAATAAAAACAAGAGCAGTGGAGCATATCACTATAGAACAAACACAAATGAGCTCAAAGATCTTGGCTATCAGTTCATCATATATTGTTTCTTGTTCTACAAGTTATAAAGTGGCTTTTGTCAAGGTTGTTTAAACAAGGAGCTATTGATCTCTTTATTGTGATAAAGGGAAAACTTCAGCCAAATTACATTTAAAGGAGTTTAATTGAGCCATGAACAATTCGTGAATCAGGCAGTCCCCAGAATCGCAGCAGATTCACAGAGACTCCAGGGCAGCCACGTGGTGGAAGGAAATTTATAGACAAAAACAGGGAAATGACAGGAAGAAATTGGCAGTGAGGTTCAGAAACAGTTGGATTGGTTACAGATTGGCATTTGCCTTATTTGAGCACAGTTTGAACACTTAGCAGTCTATGAGTGGTTGAAGTATGGCTGCTGGGATGGGCCAAGACTCATTTGTTGTTACAGGCGCATACTCCTAAGTTAAGTTCTCAATCTTGTCTGACTATTAAGCTGGGTTACACTTTATCCACAAGGACTCAAATATACAAGTATGGAATTCTTCTCGGGCCATATGTAGTTTGCTTTAATAATTATTAATTTTCACAAAAGATTATGTTTACATTTTTAAAAGAATTCATATAACGTACACAATTTTAAAAGATTCTATAGAAGCTTATGGCAAAACTTCCATAATGATTCCCCGAGAATGCTAAGATGCAAAAGAGATTTACTTAGTGTCAGGACACGTGCACATCAACGAATCACTGCAAAAGACAACAGACACTGAGCACCACTTTGTACTAAGTGGTGGAAGTCTCTAAGGGGAACCAAGAAGTAGCTCTTTCCTTGCCCAGTCTACACAAAACAAGACCCAGACATAAGAGAAAGAATAAGGTTGCCCTCATTTCTAGGGCACATCTTACTTCCAGGTTTGCTCCCAAGAGGAAGAGGCAGGGCATGCCTGATTTATTCTTACCAAATGTATCAGTCTGTTAAGTCACTGCACTTGTATGTGACTGAGCAGTGTCATGTAGAAAACCCAGAAGTCCTTAGGATACTTTCCCTAACACCAAGCATTATGGGTGCCACACTTTCCCAACTCTAGCCCCACATTAATTATTGATAATGAGCATCCACTGAATGCTTGTTTGGGCTCTTTCCAGGGGACAAGTAAAGAGCCATCCACTTAGTGTTTCTAAAGCTTTGCCACACGTACAGTATAGGGTTGAAAATATCCCGATGTATGTGTGTTGTCTTTCTCATCCATAACCAGAAATGCACAATAATCTTCAGAGGGTCCTACACCTTCCTTAGATCCTCTAAGGGGTATGTGATCCAACAGGTTAGGAACCACTGCCCTCTAGGGAATGCAGTAGATTCCTGACCTCTTGCTTGATGTTTAAACACAGCTGTCTGGTGTCTCTGAGAACGCTGATTGATTTGCGGCAGTCATTTCACATGAGTGTCCTGGAATTATTCTAGCTCAGTCCACTTTAATCACTCAGATGGCCCCACGGTTCTCTTATGTCTGCATAGAAAATTGATAAATCTACTGGGTCCTGATTGGGCCTTGTCTGAGATTGATTTTTCATCTGGGGAATGTATGTGGAGGGGCTTCTCCAAGTCTCTGGCAACTTTCTGTGAAATTCTTCTTTTAAGGTGCTATGTCCTTGATCCCATGCCGAGTCTACATATTTGGATTCTTCAGTCTAGTGAGATTGAGGGTAGGGGGTGGAAATGTGGGAGAAAAGATGACCTACTAGATGAAGCACTTTTACATGAGTTTTACATTCAACAAATATTTCTTGGGCACCTGCTATGTGCCAGACACTGCCCTATGCCATAGGGGATTTAAGGTGATTGAGACAAGAAGCTGACATTCAATTTGGTAAGGGAGTAGATTATAGACATTATCTAATTTTTCATGTTCTCATATGGGGCAAAGCCAAGGCCATCATATATTCCCACTGAGTGCAGACTCCAACAGAAAGGAAAAGGAATAAAAAAACTGAAATATTTCAACATTTAGGAAATGATTTTATCTATAAACGCTCGACATGGATACAAATCTTTCAAACTAGAGTCTGAAAATCTTATCTCCCTTTAGAGGAACCACTGTATTGGTAACAAACAGAACTAAACTGCAACAAGTGTCCTCGGAATTATAGGGGCTGGTTCAAATGATACCTATTTTTGAAAACAGCATGAACAAGACAGTCTCCCTTCTGAATCTCCTTGTCATATTTTGCTTGAGCAAGGGGAACTCCAGAGGCCATACAATTCCCATCTTGTTTCCCAACATACCTTCATGAGTTGGGACCGAAACCAATGCCCATTTTGTCGTCTCTCCTACCATTCTTTCATCCAAAAATAAAAATAATTTTCAACTTCTTTAAGCCTTTTGCTCTGTGTGTCACCATCTGAGAACCTTAAACATTGGCCATCCTTAAGTCTCCATCATGTTAATATCTCTCTCCCTTTGCACTTTTTAGCCTTTCTACGTTTTGAAGGCTTTAAATGACACTAAATGGTCTCTATCAGTGATATAAATCAAATTTATTCCAGAATCATTTTTGAGAAAGTCATGTTTGCCAGAAAAAGTGCAAGATGCTGGGAACAGGTGGTGAATCAGGTAAACATGGCCCCTGAAGTTGTGGAACTTCATCTAGTGGAAGAAACAGTAAACACTGAAAAGCATACACACATGGCAATAGTGACGAGCCCAATAAAGGAAACGCACAGAGTACTAACAGAATGCAACACTATGTGACCAAATTTAGGTTGGAGAATCAGGCACGCTCCTTCTGCAGAAATGATGCTTCAGTTATGATCTGAAAGATAGCAAGACACCATCTGCCTTGATGAGGTATTAATAACATGACAAGAAGTGTGCATTATGAGTACAATGTATTCCTGGAACATTTTATCTTCGTAGGAAGCCAAGTATTAAAATATTGTTTTTGATGGAAACCTTCTTTAAAATTACATGAAAAAATTTGACTTCAATTAAAGTGACAATAGAAGGATTAGTAATCACTTGAATTGTGTTATTAAAATAATGCCATCTGCCACTATCATAAACCCCACTGCAGAGTTCAGATAGTATTATAAATAAGGAAAGCATCTCTCTGTTACACTGATGATGCCTGATTTAAGCTCAGTGTTTTTAGTGGTGTGCATGGCCTTTACAGTGCATGTGCCTTAGTCTTATTTCTGCCAGAAATATCCTTGTGTTGTCCTCCACTGTGGTAGAGCCTTTATATTTTATATGTGAGCATAAAATACAACAGGTGGCCTATTTGAACATTCTGATTATTTCCCCATTGCAAAATACTTCGCAACAACCTAAAAAATTAGTAACAATGAGGCAGCGACCAGATAGATATCTGATGTCCCAGGGATAATGGGGCCATAGCCAGGGGTGGCTTAAGCTGACTACCAGCATTTTGGGATGCAAGTTAGGAAGCACATAAGATGACTTTAGTATGGCAGAAAGAATGGGTGCAATGTGCCTCACAAATAAATTCTCATTCCAAGTTCTGCTCTTTTTTGCTTTCCATTCAAAAGCCACCAACCACGGCATTCCCACCTTCTAGTTTACATCTGCCGTACATTTCTATCTTCCATTTGGTCTCATTTATTCTCCATTTTTCTTCAAGCATCTTCATGGCTTTAAAAGCAGATTCCTTTACCTCAATTTTGATTTTCTGAAATATCTGTCAAAAATGTATTATTCCTCGAAAATAATGTGTGGAATAATATTTGTAGCATAGCATGTAATTATCAATGCCTTAAACAGAATATATTAATTTGGATTTAATTTGGAGAATGTTAAATCTTACTTTTTGAGTTTAGTAGCACCTGGAAAATGTAAGCTCCTGACTTGAACTGTTAAATTAGATATTATGTTTTAAAACAACATTTTGCTTATTTACTTACTTATTTACCACTGAAAACAGGTGAAAGGCAGTAAACTGTAGTTCTTAGCAACATTAAATTTGGAATCAGATGGACCTTGGTTCAAATAAAAGAGGATAAGGATCTTAACCTTACGAGTTTATCATGATGACCAAATCATACGACACTCCCAGCATTTACAGGGCTTGGGGTCAGGGTACAAATGGAGACCCACATCTTCTATGTCTAGATATTTAAAAGTTAGATATAACACTAATCACTATTAAATTAAAATGCCCTCTACCCTCTGCCTTCACAAATACATCTTCATAATGACAATATTAACAAAAACATATAAACCTATGTTTTGTACATGACTAAAAATTGCCAAAATGTTAGACAGCTGAGTTTATCATTATATATCTGGAAGTTTTACTGATGGTCCAATGAGGTTTAGGTGAATAATAAGACAAATACATACATAATTTATAATTATTATTTATTCTATAATATTTTTTTTTGAGACGGAGCGTTTCTCTGTCACCCAGGCTGGAGTGCAGTGGCACTATCTCAGCTCACTGCAATCTCCGCCTCCTGGGTTCAAACAATTCTCCTGCCTCAGCCTCCCCAGTAGCTGGGATTACAGGCACTCATCACCACGCCCAACTAATTTTTGTATTTTTAGTAGAGACGGGATTTCACCGTGTTGGCCAGGCTGATCTCGAACTCCTGACCTCGTGATCCGCCTGCCTCTGCCTCCCAAAGTGCTGAGATTACAGGCTTGAGCCACCACGCCCGGCCTAGAATTTATTTTTGATGCCACTTTAGCAAAATCACTATGTTGTAATCAACATTTTCATTCACTGTACATTGTGTTCTATTATCAGTAATGATTTAAGGCGTAAAAAAAATTATATTTCTAGCCAAATGATAAATATTTATGTTTTTTTAATTAAAATGTAAGTTTTATTTAGGTTTTGAGAGAAGTTATTTTTCTTTTAAAAGTCAACACTATCGGCCAGACACAGCAGCTCATGCCTGTCACCCCAGCAATTTGAGAGGCCAAGGTGGGTGGATCACTTGAAGCCAGGAATTCAAGACTAGCCTGGCCAACATGGTGAAACTCCATCTCTACTAAAGAAAAAAAATGCAAAAATTAGCCGGACGTGGTGGTGCATGCCTCTAATTCCAGCTGCTCGGGAGGCTGAGGCGTGAGAATCACCTGAACCCCAGAAGCAGAGGTTGCAGTGAGCTGAGATCTGGCCACTGCACCCCAGCCTGGGTGATGGAGTGAAACTGTGTCTAAAAAAAAAAAAAAAATATATATATATATATATATAGTCAACATTATTTTATAAAATTCAAACATAAATTTCAAAGGTAAATACAAACTACAGTTAATAAATATCAAGTACTTAAATAAAAATTAAGTATAGCTAAAGTTAAAATATTTTTGAATATGTAATTACATCTTATTAGAATTTTACAGAAATGAAATTTGCAATTCCAGTGTTCAGTGGCATCCAGATGACAATTTGTAGAATAAGTGGTGTGTTGGAGTGTTTGTGTATATTTCTAGCCTGCTTAGCCATGTTACACTGGCAGCTTGAAATCAGTCATGACAGAAGTATGTAAACTACGAAAATTGGCCAACACTACAGTTCGGGCTTTTCCCCCAGAGAATCGGCTTTTAAATATTTGCCAGCACACTACTGAGTATTATGTTTCACCCAAGAGAAGCCTATGATGTGATCAGAACTTTTCAGAGAGAAGAAATTATCAATTGAATCAAATGCTGCTGGAAAATTGAATGTGATGAGGGAAAGAACCATGTCTATAAATGTGTTAACAGTGAAATTCTTGGTTCTTTGATAAGAGAGTTTAAATGGGGAGGTGACAAGGAAAGGCAGACTGGTCTGTTTGAAGACCAATGGAAAGTAAAGAATTGTAAATCTGAGGTATAAGTATTTTAAGAAGTGTGGCTACAGGGGAAGCAGAAAATTGGGATGGTGAATGGAGAACAGTTATAGTTCATTTAAGGTGACTCATCGTTGACATGATATATTATTTCCCCTTAATGAGAATTAAGGACTTAGGTTATTTAAAAATGTTCATTAAAATCAATGTTATAAAATTTTCTTATGGGAATAACTTTCTATAGCATACATAACATTGTGTTACTTCGATCCAGAAGACCTAGAAGGTGGGGGTTATATTCAAAATATTTTTATAACATTAAACATCATTTGAAAGTACAAAGAATAATTTTGCTTTAGCTGAAATTGAGTTGCATAGCTCTTTAATTATACATTCGTGATGATATACGTTAGAGAGATGGGTTTGGAATTAAACTGTGCCAAATTAACAAGCGGCTGTGTCTATTAAAACTAAAAACCGAGCCAATATCTTTGCAATATTGTTAAATAATAATCATATTGTATCTGAAGGTTTAAAATAATTATTAAAATTTTGAAGATAATAGTTAATGTTCATTGGGTCGTACTATTGCCTGATCTGTGACAAGCACATCTGTCATCTCATTGTCTCTTCATAGAATCATCTCCAAAGCATTATGAAGTAGGAACTGTTACCTCTCCCCACTTTATGGGTGATTAGATAGTTTAAGTAACTTGATTAGGTTTATAGAGATGAAGTTTGCACTCCAGCAGTTTTACTGATTCCAGGTGGTTCAGAAAACAGCATCTAGGGTTTTCTTTTTTAGGTCAAGGAATTGCCTATAAATTTCCCCCTGCTGTAGATCATGAGGTTCTTCAGTATAGAAATGGATTCTTTTTCTTCCTGGCACCTTGTCGCGTAGCAGCACAGTGTCTATACACAACATGTGCTTAACAAACATATGCTGCACTGGATAGTTAGTTCAGTGATAGAAACTGCCTCAATTTTAAAAATTATTTTCACAGAAAATATAGGATTTATATAGTACTAATTTTAAGCAGCAAAGTCAACATTCAGAAAAATCTGAATGAAGTTCTAAATCTTCAAGAATGTTACTATTGTAGCCTACCTGGGAACTTTGCCTAGAATCTCAGTTCTACCCCATCACTCTTGTCTGAATTGTCTGAATATTACTGCCTTCTTGCAAAGTTGCATTGCTGGAGGTTTATCTTCTCACACGTAATCTATTGGCAAGTGAGATTTTTTTTTTTTAAAGACTCAGCATTACTTGAAATCAAAGACAAAAGGGTGATCGTAATGAGTTTAAGAGAATGACTATGTATACTCATGTATTCATGGCATCTGTGTGCATTAATTTTCAATATGATTTATCCTAAGTGAAAAAAAGATAAGTATCATATTTGATCCAAAATATTTTTTTGAGTAGAAAGAAAGATTCTAAGATTAATTTTTAAAAACTGTGATGGATGAATAGAAAATATGAAGGGAGAAGTCAGTTAGATGGGCTCCATCTGTTCATCAGTTAAGTTTGATACATAATTTATTACAGTATTTACTCCCGACATCAAAGGAATTTTAGTTATGACTTAGATTGCCATGCATCCTTGTGTTAACAGGATGACTTGGGGCTTCTGTGATAATTATAAAATGATGGCAGTACCTATGAAACCTACAAGGGAAGTCTGGGACTACGTCAGAGAAAGT